>NW_009597451.1:16206-28601 GCF_000690535.1 Cariama cristata
GGATGCAGAGTGCACAGCACCGGGGCCAGGAGAGCCATTAGCTGGGTGTCCTTGACAGAGCCAGAACGAGTTGTTGGGCACAGGGGGGGCAGGGAGAAGGACGGGAAACCCATTTCAATTAAGATGCTGAGGCATGAAAGCCCTCTTGGCCTCATTGCTCTTTGCACTAATGACCCTGGTCTCCCCTGTTCCATCCCAGGTCGTTCCTGGGATGTTTACTCAGGGCACGTCACGGCGTATCCTTGCAGAGAGAGGCAAGAAGAGAAGGATGGAGGACCAGCAGTATTGGCCAAACGGCACGGCGGGAGCAAGGCAGGCAGTGCAAAGCAGCAGGTAGAGCAGGGAGGCTGCGAAGCGGTGCTGAGCGATGCTTTTCAGGGATGCTACTGCCCGTGGGGCCCAGGGGATGGACATAGGAATGACCACCTAGTACCAACCCTGCCTGCTCCACAGCTGATTTTACACCAAGGCCCATGTTTTCAGGATAAACACTGCAAATGAGGGTTTCTTTCCTTTTTTCATCTCCGGCAGGTAAACGCCGGGTAGGAAAAGCATCACTACTCCCGTATGAGAAGAAGAGGTTGTAGCAAACTTTGAAGTAACTGTGTTTTCAAGGCTTTCTTGCTGGGTTCAAGAGAGCCTGGTGGGATGAGGCTGGCAAGTCCATCAGCATCCTTGCTCCAGTTTCTAGAGCTGCAAGGCTGAGAGGAGAAAGGAGGAGCAGCTCCCAGAACCATGAAGCCGTGGCACTGGACTTGCCCCATCCCTCTGACAGCAGGACTCCCTGTTTCTGCATCCGTTGGGATGGGTTTTGCAGGTGCCAGGCACATGCATGGGCGAGGGATGAACAAGGGCAAGAAACTGATGTCATCTTCTGAGCTGCGTCAAAAATGATGTTGTGTAGGGGAGGTTCATGTGCGTAGGTGGGCTCCCGGTCCCACAGCCCACAGCCCACCTGCAGCACATCGTTTTGCCCTGCTGGGCACGTGTTAATTCCTGATGGCCGTTCTGTCCTCACATCTCAGTCCTTCCTGCTCCAGCCCAGCTAGCAGGCACCCGCAGGATGCTGAGAGGAGCTGCATCGAGCTGGGATGGTAAAGTACGTTTGAGCTCCAACAAGACGGACCAAACTAACCCACAGAGGAAGGTCTCAGTCCCTGCAACGATGAGGACAAAGAGGTCCATCCCCTGTGCAAGCACAGGCTTGCACCAAAGCATCCCCAATGCAAACAGATGTGGTTGACCCCAGAGCACAGCTAAGCCTTGGACCCCAAAAGCTCCGAGCACGTTGACTACACGTCTCCATCCATGCATTTGAATACCTGGCACCCCCACAGCAGCAGGAGCCCCTGGGATACCCAGCACTGTTTTCTCTCCATCCTCCCTCAGGACAAGGAAGAGATGCTCTTGCCGAGTTCTCCGCTGTGTTAATGAGCCGGGAAGTGCCCTTTGCTACAGGAGATCTATCCACCTTAATTACTGCAGACAGAGCCTTCCCCAGAGCAGGGGATGTTTATCGGAGGCAGAAATGGAGAAGGAAAGAGATGGATTATCCTGTGCTGATTCACATCGCTGTCAGGTGCTGGCCATGGCTGGAGGGATGAGAAGTGTAAAGGGAATGGATTCAGTGCCCAGATCACCATTAATCCCAAGGATCGTTGATGTTTCAGGCTGCACCCCACCCTGTTCAGAAGCGGGTGAATCTGAACATCTCCAGCCTCTCCAGACCATCCCTCCCTTTAGCACAGCCTTTCCCCACCTTTTCCCTGCCTGCCCTGGCAGAAGATGCTCAGGGCTTATGTGGCGCTCTGGACACGTTTGAAATCTTGGGTAATCCTTCAAAGGACGCAGTTTCTCAGGAATCGCTGGTGTTTCCCATCAGTGCTGGGTGCTCCCAGGCTGCACCCCTGGAAGAAGAGAGGAGGACCTGCCATGGGGTTGTCTCTGATGTGTCCAAGGTCAGACAAGGTGACACTGGAGGTGGGATTTTGCTGGATCAGACCCTCCCCAGGCTTCAGCAGGAAAAATGCTGTAAGGCTTATAATAGTGGACTCCTTCCCCCAGCCGCCCCCGAATATGGCACGTGCAGATCATCAGCTAAAAGCCTGATGTGGGCAGGCAGCCCACGGTTGTTTCTCTAAATAAACCTTCCCCTCCCTGGCTGACTCTCCATCTCTCTGCAACGGGATGGATTTATTTCTCGGGTTCATATCAGGGCCTGAGTGTCTCCTGGAGCTTTCTCAGCACCAGCCCCACTCCCTGGAAGGAACCTTCAGCTCCTCACTCCCTTTGGATCTCTCTCGATCTAGCAAAGTCATTTTCTGCCTTCACCCTCCTGCCATGGAAATGCAGGACCCAGCGTGTCCCATAAGAAGTTGCAGAGCCTTTGGTAGCGGACACAACCCATACACTAGGCAAGCAGTTTGCCATGGTCCCTTATAAACTGGGAAATGCCCCCAGGTCATGAGTTACAAGCATGGTATTGCTCTCAAAGCCTCTTTTGCTTGTGACTGGGTGCCCCAGCCCCCCAACAACCCGAGGCGTTGCTCCTGCAGAAAGGGTAGGTCTGAGCAGCCGGGCGATGCCGGGGGGACCTCATTTGCAAGAGCCTCTCAGCACGGTGATCTCCATGCCAGTGGCATTAAGGCAATTTACCGCCTGACCCCAGTTCGAAAATGAAATCTATCATGCTTGACTTGACCTGTTGGCCGAATCATCATTATGTGGGGAACGTTTTTTTTTCAGCCACGTAAAAACAAGAAAAGGGGGGAGGGAGAGAGGAAGAAAGAGGCAGGGGGGAGGAGAGGCATGGTGCCTGGCCATCTCCTCTCCTCACATGTCCCTCGCCGTGGTCAGTCCGCAAAGAGCACGTGGGATCCGGTGGAGCATCAGTAAGTGCTTTCTGGAGGGGATTGCCTGCTGCCCCTCATGCCCTGGTCCTGGTCAGCAGCAAGCTGGGCTGGGTGGGAGGCTGACCCACCGGCTTTTTATGTCTGTCTGCCCCTTTCCCGTAGTTTGCACCCCGCAGCATCGCACGTACCGCTGCTCCCCACGGCATCTCTCACAGCCTCTTGATCCTTCCCATTGCTGGGTCCTGGCAGACACTCTGGATGGGTCCCTGGTGCTCTGCAGGGACCATGCTTTGCTTCTGCACCTCAGAACCATCTGGGGCTGAATTTCCATAAGAAAGCACAATCCAAAAATGATTCCCCCTTAGCCTTCTTGGCATGCATTTATTACAGTTCTTTTTGCCAAAATCGTGCAGTTTCATTAACTCAAAGGCCAGATTCAGCACAAGAAATGACTAGCTTCAGTGAAGGAAGAAGAGAGTCATCTTTGCCTTCTTGTCTTCACCATCTGCCCACGTACGAGTTTCAGCGTTAGCGAGAGCAGGCACGGGAACAGCATGGGGCTGAACATCAGTAGCAATGCCTCGTTCCAAGGTGGCTGGTGATGCTCTACCAGGAAGGCTTGGATTAAGGAATGAGATAACTCGGCCCTGCTAAGAAAACACCTGCAAAAACATTTAGTGAACCAAACCTGTCCCAAGCATTTTCCAGAGGACAGGGAGAGAGAAAAACCAACAATGACTTTCCCAAGAGTCTTTTGTTCAGGATTTCTGGCACAGCTGGCGATGTCAGGAGTTATTTATGGGTTGTTTCTTTTTCAGCCTGCTGTGATCAATAGGTGTGACCCATCGCACAATCCAATACCATATCAGCAATCATAGCAGGAGAGCAAAGATTCTCCTCTTTGCGGTTATAATGCCACACACCAAATTGTCCTTCAAGGAGGGGAAGAAACAGTCACTCCCTCCACGCTGCAGAGAAGAGCTGGCACCCTCCTCCTTTTATTCCTCTGGGTTTCCAACAGGTCGCCTCCAGGTGCTTCAATGCTTCACGAGACTTGCAGAGCCCATCCTTATCCCCTGCTAAAAATAATCCTAGGGACAAATGAAACCAACAAACCTGTATTGAAGTGGGAGAAGCAAGACCCAACGGGAGTACATCTAGCACTACCTGTGCTGCTGAAGCTCCTGATTACCCTGCTGTGACTGTGGCATCCCTCACCTCCAGGTCTTCCTTAGCATGCCACCTGGACCAGCAAGGTCCTTCCAGACGGCAACAGCAGGCAATAGTGATTTGGGGAGATATCCACACTTTCCTGCTCAAAGAGGGGTTGACAACCTGTATCTTGTAAAAGGGATGTATTAGGGGGCAAGGTGCTGCTCCTGATCCGTATTCATGGGGGAAACAGGCCTCTCGAGGGTGAGAAGACGGAGGAGGAGGAAGAGGCAGGGTTGAGCAGCTGTCAGAGGACCTGCTCCCAAGTGAGGGTCAGGTCTCCAAAGAAAGGGTCCTCACCAAGTACACACAGCTCTCTGGTCCCTAATCCAGTCCTGGGTCTCGCTGAGGTTCAGCTCATCATGGGACAGGACATGACACTGTTCCCTTCATCAGTAAAGCAGATAAGCCCTTAGATGAACTGAGACCTCCCACAGAGGTCTAAGAAAGACACTCTTTGGCTCTTGTCCAACAATGACATCTGAAGATTTACAGCCTGTGTCCCTCTCAAATTGCTTTCTTTAAGTAAATATTATGAGTTATCTTCAATGGTAAGCAATAAAAGTGAAGGTCTTGTCTTCTCTCCACGGCTACCTCGACTTGTTGCTTCAGGAGCAGCAGCAATTGCAGAGCACGGCACCATCAAAGACCTCCACCGACTGTTCAGCCAGCTTCCCTGAGTCACGCTCCTGCATCTCCGTGTTTCATCCCCTCTAGTTTTGCTAAATGATTTTGGTGTTTCCTCCTCCATGGTTCCATGCACCCCTTCTTTCAAGACACCCACATGTTGTCGCTGGAGTGATCATTACCAACCATTGCAAGCCACCTCCCCAAGCTGTTGTTCTGGCATGGACCAAGGGTGCAGCATCCACTCCTCCAGACCCTGAAGACTTTATCACCCAAATACACGAGGAAGACAAACAGCTGGGTGCTGGGAGCTGATGGATGGCACAGAGAAATTGCATGAAGCAGGATTTTGGCTCTCTCCAGAAAAGGCCTTTGCTAGCACATTGTCAGACACTGGTATGAAGTCCTACCAGCACATGCTAAAGGACATCAGAGAGACCCTGTCACCTCTACTGATGGCGATACTGAGGTACCCAAATTAGAAGCACAGTCATTATAAGCCACTCTCCAGCAGACCGAAAACACTCTTTATGGGTGAAAACTTTCCTTTTCTCTGCTTGGGTATATGGTTTAATCCCCACAAGAGGATTTTGCATTCCAAAGGTCACCATCACACGTCTGATTTTTCTTGAGAATGGGTAAAATGAGGAGAAAAGTTACAACCTCATCGCTACCCCCCACACCACCCTCGCCTGGTATCACCTTACCCTCCTTGCGAGGACAAGGATCTCTTTTTCTTTATTATAGTAGGAATGCATGGGCTCCTGTTCCCGTCCCAGATGGCATACCCAAGAGCAATGGCTCCGGATGGACATGTCACAATAAAATCTCCTTTCTATTTATACAGTGCCTATGACCTTCAGCTGTTGCTACATCACGCTAGACGTAGCACAAACATATTTTAAAACATCCTGGAGTTTGTTTCTGAAAGGTGCCTAGGTTCATTATGTTTTCCGCGGGGTCGTTTTGTGCACCTACTCTGAACCTTTTCAGAATGTGGCTAACAACTTCATTTTTTCTGTCCAGATCATAATTTCTGGGGTTAAACTTAGTACTTAAAAACACAGATGGGCTCAGTTTAAAGACTGGGAGAGGATCCAATTTTAAGTTGTCCAGCTGGTAGAACACCCTTACTGTTGAAAAACGGGTGAACTTGGGAATCCAGGCAGCTGCATCTTCCCATCATTGCCTTTCACTGTGCCTTTTCCCAGCTACACTGAGAAGCCATGAACCCCCAGAAAGCTCTTTACAGTGCAAATGATGTCAGTCCATGACCCACTTACCTCTTAGCCTCCTCTTGCACAAACCCGACCGACCCCTTTACATCTCTGGCCATGAATCAGGTTTCTCAGGCCATTATAAATGTGGCGCTTTCCTGAACTTCCTTCAATTTTTCTTTGTTCCCCGTGAACCACAGGCACAGGAGCAGGATGCAGGATTGACCCTTGGTGGGATGTGGAGCTCTTCGACTGATGCATCCCTCAGCCTCTCGGCTACCTTCGCTCCTAAAGCGTACTACCTACAATTTTGTATTCATCACATTTTGTATTCATCACGTGAATTTTGTATTCATCGCATGAATGGGTATTAGGCATCTTCTCTAACTGGGCTCAAAACCCAGCTCCTGCCCACGGGGAGGAGCACATAGCAGCCTTAGCTTTAACTCTGTGGTGCTCCAGCATCAGAAGGGACCCTCGGTGGGTTTTACATGGCCCAACAGTGAGCTGTGCTGGGAGAAGGGATTATAGCAGGATATCCTCAGCCTGCCACCCCAAATTGCTAGGAAAGTTGCTCTTTTATGGGATCTTCCTTCGGGAGAGATGTGGGATGGGGATGAGGCAGGGGCACAAGGCCCCCCAAGTCTGTTCATCTAAGTTTGGGGGAAGTCTGGGACTTGTAGTCCGGGTACGTAGAGAAAGAAAGCTCTGCTGGGAAAGGAATTAATACAAAAGCAAGCTGTGCTTGCTATTTTGGATGTTTTGGGGAAGGGAAAAGATAGAGAGGGGGAAGGGCTGGGGTGTTTATTAGGGTTCACGTTAAATAAGGAGCCTTTGGGGTGATGTAGTCAGGAAAGAAATCCTAGCTTTAAAGAGAATGAGGGAGAATATCTGAAGATGAAATGAGTTTGGGGGGCTAAGCCCTACGCCAGAAGGAGGGATTGACTCTCCCTGCTTCAGCTGAGCCTCAGGGCAGTGTTTCCACTTACAAAAACAATGACATTTTCAGTCAAAACCTGCTTTGGCTCCTCTTGCCTGGCTCTGTGTAGGGGGGAGCTAGGCAGCCTGGTAGCCAGAAGGACGGGGGCACAGGCGTGATCAGCGAGCATCAAGACAGTCACCCCCTTGCGATGGGACAGGGCTGATCCTCTCCAGGCTGCTTGAGTCCAGGGCTCTTACTTAGGGACCCTTGTTTGCTTTCAGCAGAGTGACATCACTGAAAAGAGTGGCTTAGATCAAGTTAAAGTCCTGCTGACTTTCAAAAGAACTCAGTTATTGATTCCTGGGGACTGTGCTTCTCCCTGGAGGACTGGAAAAAGCCCAAGGCGGTTGCCTAGGACGCCTGTAAACTCTGGCTCTGAGAACAGCCTTGTTTAACGAGAACCTTTCTTAATGCAATTTGAGTCTAAGGTCATTCCCCCAGGCTGCTCTCCGGCAAGCAGACAGCCAGGGGCTGGAGGATCCGCTAGCCAAGGCTACCCTTTCTGAAAGGGGATCTAAAAAGCGAGTTAAAGATGATTTCTCCCAAAAGCCTTTCTGTGGCAAAGAGCCAGAGATTTCCACCTTGCTGAAGTGGTTGATCCGGCAAGCCCAGGGTGAAGCCCCCACAATGCAGAGCTGGAAGATGTTAATTTACCACCCAAAGATGTGGTGGAGAGCTGCTAAAATTACCCCAGAAAGCAGTCCTCTGTGCAGCGGGCTCAATATGAAAGCCAGCTGCGGCCATCTGAAACAAGCGTGGATACAGGCATGAACATTGCAGACATCTCTGCACGGGGAGCTGAGATGGCCAAAGCTCCCACCTCGAATAGCTGGACACAAACACTTGTCAACACAGATGCCAACTCATATGGGCTGATACCTTAGTTGCAAGAGAAAACAGAGCGTATTTGGTCTCCACCAAGGATCGTCACCATAGGTGATGCTAACAGAGACCCTATGCCATGTCTACTTGCTCTGTGTAGGTGCCTCAAACACTCCGGGACACCTATACTGCTATTAGACATAGGCATGGGCAACTGAATCAAGCTCAAATCAACATAGTCAATGCAGCTTGGAGAGCTGCTCATCTGGCATTGATGTAGACACCAAGGTATGGTCAGCTGAAGACACCCAGACTTCGCTGGTAAAGGGACAGTGCATTCAGCCATCCGAAGCTGGGTGCCTTCGTGCAGCTGAATCCCAGGCCAGCGAAATCCTCATAACATCAGTTGTTATTTTCTTTGACGTTGCATCAAGGTCTACAGGCTATTTTTACTGCAGAAACTCAGTATTTCAGCAATACCTCCTTGGGGAGTGAGACGGCCCTGGGGAGCGGGTAGTCTACATCCATCTTTGCCCCCTTAAATATTGCACACTGTAGCAGGCACTCTGAAAACAGCCCTCAATGCCCAGGTTTCCGCTATCTTTAAGGATTATCAGCCTCCCACTGATCTCAGTCTGATTTCAAGGATGACCCCGTAGCCTCCTCGCCTGTGTGCCCCTTGCAACGCATTCATAAAAAATAAAAGGTACCCGCTCTTTCCCCGCTAAACGTGAACCCAAAGGTGTAGAAAGCTGCCAAAACCGAGCTCTGCCTGCCGGTTGGTATGATGGATGGCAGAGCTCAGCTGAGAGCTGTTTAATTTGGGTGAAAGACACTGTGTGGGAAGGAACCCTGCCTGAGCTCCCAAGGTGTGTAGGAGCCAGCTCAGTTGCATCTCAGCTGATTCTAGTGGCAGGGTGTTGCTTTGGAGAAAACGAAATGCTGGGAGCTGAGGAGGGGGATGGAGGTTAGGACAAATCACTCCATTCACTTCTGCGGGGATGAGAGCAGCAGTGAAGCTTTCAATGGGAGCCTGGGAGTTTCGCCGCTGAAGGAAGGTGACAGATCTCATGTGGCACTTGAAGAGGAGATAATCTGGAGCATGCCTGTCTTGGCCCGCTCTCCAGGCTGGCATCCTTGGATTCTCACTTGGAGAAAGCCCTGAGACCTTTTCCTAGCAAACCCAACATGGCCTCTCTCAGCGTCCCTTCAGCATCACTGCTTCAAACTCCCTTGGACTTGGGGAGGGAAGATTTGACACAGAACCCCGTACCTTGCACGATACCCCAAAGATCTCCATTTCTGCTCCTTCTCCTCAAAATCCAGCCAAAAGCTGAAACCATCAGTATCTCCAAGAGTTGCCCACAGCTCCCCTTCCTTGGAGAGACCTCTTTGCTCTTGAGTATGCTCAGCATGCCACAAAGCTCTAGCTGGTGATGAGACAGCCCTTGGCACTGGTATTTCTGAGCACCCCCAAACCATCTGCTCTAGTTTCATCCCTCTTCTGGGTCCTTGTGAGGAGGAGGAGACTCCAGCTGAGAGAAAGGGACAGGCCGCCCACTTGTGCTGAGTAACCATTGCCAAATTGGATGCCAGCACATACACACACACACACACACAAAAATATTTCCACTGAGGTTGCTATGAACAATGGTCTCTTGATTATTTGCTGTCTTAAACACGTATGCCTTTGGCAGTCCTCCACGGAGAACAGGCAGTCCGAGCGCTGACCCTCCTGCTCTTGGACCGACTTGTCGACATTTCCACATCCAATGCTACCAGGTGACGGGGTGTTTCGCCAGCGAAGAACAGGATGTGATCCCTGCCCTGGGAGTCAGCAAGCTGAAGGCAGACACGTGGGCAAGGGCAGAGCTGCATCCTCATGGATGGTGGCGAGAAAAACACCATCTTGCCCATCTCCTTAGACACAACCCCAAACCCACCTTGTTATCATCTCCCAACCCTTCCTTAAAACGTTGCCACGGTGTCTGCAAATCCATGGGTAGGAGTGAGGGAGAGTACAGCTACCAATGAGGTTTCCAAGGACACGCCAGAGCTGAGACACCTCGGCTGTCTGCCAGGCAGCCTTGGGTCCAGGTGCACTAAACTCACGTCCCAGTGATGTCCTATGTGAACGATGAGCACCACTGATGGGGGAAGCGTTGGAGGATGTTTGAACCAGGAGATGTGAGGAGCTGAGCAAAGTCCTGCTTCCACAAGGTGAGAATGTGTTCGTGGTTCGTGTGGGAGAGAAACAAAGGGACTGTCCAGTGCTGGCTGCTTCCTAAAGCAAAGAGATAAAGGACTGAGGTTCTTGGAGGCAAAGTGTTTGATCTGAACATTATTTGTGATACTCGTGGAGGTCTTCAACAGCCCCAGGTTGTCTTCCCTGCTAGTTCCTCCACGCCTGGAGAGAGACTTCCAGAGTGTCCATCAGTCCCCAGCTATCCAAGATTTTTGCACTGTCTACAAATAGTTGGTACTTGCTGAAAAGAGCAGATCTGAAACCACAGTTGGCAAATTGCATCAACAAGCATATTCTCAGCGAGGCATTGTTCCAGTTTGTATATGTCTGAAAAGAACTGTTCAGGCATATGTTAAAGTTGGCACCTTCTCCCTGGGACTCGCTACAATCTGACGGCTGGAGCATGATAACCGCATCAAGATGCACGAAACACTCAGCAAATAAGGGAAAACAAAGTCCACTCGAGATGTGATGAGGACAAGGAACCGAGGTAGAGAAATGTCCTCTGGAGAGAGCGCTTGTCCTGGCCTGACGTAGAAAACGATGACATCTGCAAGCACTTCTTGGAAAAGGATCAACAGCAGCGTAGAAGAGGAGAGCAGAAAATCTGCTGCCCAAATGCTAGTCCCAGGATAATCCTTATAAAAAGACTCAGTAACTGAAAGGGGAGAGGAGAAAGTGCTGTGGGAACCCAAACCATGTGGAGTGTCCTACAGGCTCTGGGCTTCAACTGACGCTGAAGGAGGCAATGCCTTGCGGTGGGGATGGACTCAGTGGGGACACACACAGCGCTCGAAGGGCTCTCAGTCCTCGCAGAGGTCTGGACCCTACAAAAACCTCTCCTTTGCATCAGTGAGGAAGAGGAGTTGGAAACAGCTGCTGCTCTGGCCATTGAGGGTACATCCATCAGGCCTTTGGTCTTCTTGGGTGTCTTGGTAGAGATCTCACCATCAGGAAATACCATCAGGAAACCCCCTGAACCAAAATGGTTGGAGAGTATTAGGGATGGAGACTGTTCCGTGGGTGTCTACATACAGCTGCCGCTGGGGATAGGATGTTGGGCTGAGCTGGTGGAGCTGCAACATCATCGGAGCATCTTCTGAGCTACACAACCGGCCCTAGCCCTGCCTGGGGGGGTGCCATTGCTGGGGGGGGGGGTACACATGCAGGTTCCCCGTTCATCCCCTCCCATCCCCTCAGGGTGTCCAGGAGCATCCCAGTGCCCCTTGGAGGGTTGGAGAGGGGAGCTGGAGCCCATCCTCCCTTGGGTGGGGGGAGCGCTGGTGCTCAATCCCGGAGAGGTGCGGCTGGATGACAATCAGAGAGGAGTTCACCTGAAGCTGGCAGCAGTGTGGGAAGCTGACATATGAGACACCTCATACCCTTGCATGTCCCCTGAGAGAGGCTGCACCACCATGCCAGGAGGAGACCAGGCTGCCTGCAAGCAAGACATCCTGGGCACATCTTCATTTCTGGTGGGGTAGTCCCAGCAGACATGTCTGACTTGACCTTCTCCATCCCCCATAAGCAGCCCTGCTCTCTCCCTTCGCCCCACCAGATTTAACAGCCCGAAGGACCACCCAGTTGTCCATGCAGGATCTGCACTGCTCCACTGCTCCATTGCTTGGTGGTGCTGGTGGGAAGCAGCGGAGTCCCATCCGTAGGAGAGATGGCTTTGTCCCAGGCTCTAATCCCGATCTCCAAAGGTGACTATAAGTAAATCAGAGGGCCTCAGTTGCCTTTTCTGTCCAAGGAGGATCACGCACAGCCCCTGGAGCTCTGCCAGCAACAACGTACGCGGGGAGATGCTCACAGCCTGTAATTCTGTGGGAGCAGTCGCGTGCCTGTCTGGTGTTATTAGCAGGAATAATTAATTACCTGACCTGCCATTTCACTGGAAAGCGGCAGAAATAAGTGGCAGCAACTTTTTCCTCCTTTCCTCCTCTCAGCAGGTGAGCAGGAGTGGTGTAACCACCGCACGTCCATGGAAGGGGCCAAGGGGCGAACTGGAGCTCGATGGTGCGTGTTGCAGGACCGAACCCTCTTGCAGCAACCCCAGGGCTGGGGTGAAGCTCGGGGTAAGGGCACATGCCACCGACCTCCCCACGCGTTGGAGCTCCTCTCCATGGGTAGTGTCGTGAACCTTTTCTTTTCCTTTTCCCTCTGGCACCTCTCATTTCTCCTTGGAGAAGGCAACTCCACACAACATCACCGTCAGGATCTGCCTTGCCTTCGGTTTGAGTCCTTGGCCAAATCTGCATGCCATTTGCATGTCCCTTTTCTAGCTAATCTGCGTACGAGGGAGTTTGTCCCTTCTGCTAGCTCAGATCCTTGGTCTCTCTGTGGGGTGGGAAGAGAAGCTTTCATCTCCCACATGGACTTGATTTCCCCTTCCCGGCCCCACTGGAGGATCCCAGGGATTCGGGCTGTGCCACCCC
>NW_009597451.1:28676-28909 GCF_000690535.1 Cariama cristata
CCATGCCCCCCCCCCCCCCCCCCCCCACGGGGGGAGCTGCCTATGCCCCCCAAACACCAACCGTGGGTCCAAGATACCCCACATCTCCCCTGACCTTCCACGTGGGGCAATGTTGGGGCTCAGCTGTGTTGGGGGGATTCTTGTTTTTTGGGGTATGGAGAATAAGGAGACATGGCAAGGCTGGGGAGGGGGGGACGGAGCCAAGGAACCCCTAGACCCCATATCTCCCCTGT
>NW_009597452.1:0-27305 GCF_000690535.1 Cariama cristata
TCCCAGGGCCAGCGGTTCGTAGCGCTTTTCTGTAAACAGCAATGAAAGGCCCCCCATACAAGGGGTTTTCAAGTTTCTTTTTCCCTTTTTTTTTTTTTGTTTTTAACAATTCCTAGCCCTGCTGGTGAGTTTAATGGCTAGATCGGGGAAAGAACATGTTGTCAGCAGATTGTTGCCCCCCGGGCTCGGGGAAGAGGGATTTTACTGGCTGAAGCTAATTGACAGAATAAGGCGCCTTAAAGCCAATCAAATCCCATTACAAATGCAGTCAGGGACAGGGAGCATGAATCCTGCTACTAATGGTCTGCCCTGGCAAGGCTTCCCAACCTCGGATGCAGGCAGAAAGTCCATTCCTGCCACGGTCTTCCAGGGCTTGGCCTTCCTGGGGTCGAGGCAGCAAGTGCTGCCCCATGGCTAGTGCCCTGATACCCAGCCTCTCGCCGGCGTGCTGGTGCCAGGGGCATTCGAGGGCTGAGGGGGGGGTCTGTGGTGGTCCCGGTTCCTATGCCCTACCATCTCTGCAGTGCACTGCCATGAGCACTGCATTTTGAGAGGGTGAGTCGTAAGCTGCAAGATCACATGGAGGAGCAGTTAAGTCATGTATTCACATGCCCTTGAGCAGGAAGATTGACCGTGTAGCTGGCTCAGCTTCCCTTCTGCCCAGTCCCCTTCCCATGCCCAGGGCCATGTCTACCTCTTCCCTGAGCCCTGCTTTGCCAGGAGCAGTGTCTGCATGTTGGGGGGGGGTGATGGAGCAGGAGAGGAAGCCTGTGGAAGAAGAAGAAAAGGAGCAAGTTATATCAGGGTCTTACTCTGCATTCACTGCATTTTTCCTGGCTGCAGCTTGCAGGGGAGTGAATCTCACCTGCCCTACACTTGATGGTGGGTGCTGGGGTGAGGAGCCCAGTTCAGGTGCCATGTGTGTGCGAGCTCTTCTCCCAGCCCAAGCTGCAAGACCCGTTCCCTGGTACTGGAACAGGCTGGATGCTTTGTGCTGGGTGACTCAGCACTCCCCAGACGGTCCCCCCACCACAGAGCTTAATTCACCAGCATTTCCCAGGACATTGCCTTGGCTGGGACCAAGGCACCCAACTTTAAGCCCTGAAGGCAGGATGCCTGCACAGCATCACATCACCAGAAAGCTGAGCTTGGCAGATCGTTGAAACTGTGCAGACCTGACCGTTGGGGCTTCATGGAGCTTGCTGTGAAAGGAGAGGTACAAAGAGATGTGAAATGGGTAGGGTACAGTTTAGTGAGTCGTCTGTCCTTAAATCCTCTGCCTGCTTCTAATTTAGAGTAATTTGCCTGAATGTCCGTGTGCCTACAATCTGTGGAGGTATTGGGATGGGTGGCTAGAAGGATCCATTAGTATGTGGTAATTATGACTGACCACAGTGCTTTTCAACCAAGGGAAATGTTGTTCTTGCATTTTGTTGCTGCCTGTTGCTCAGGAGCAGGGGAGGCTTTAAGATGTGTTTGCAGAGGGGCTGGACAGTCACAGCCCCAGTATCTGTTCCTGCCTCAGGGCTAGGGATGGCTGAGAGGGTGTGTGTCACCTCCCCAGTAGGTGCAGGTCTCAGTACAAATTTTAACTGATGTCGGACCTAGTTAACACACCAGGTTGCAAATAGTAGTGAATATGCATCCTAGTCAAGTACCATCACCTGTCCTACCAGGCAAGGAGCAGAAGTGTCTTTGAGGGCTTGTGGTACGTGTTGCCCTTCCCCTTCTCCTGTGAAGAGAAACCTTGTGAGACAGCTTGGGCACTGGAGGAGAGAGCCAGCCACCGGCTCTTCAGGTGGCTTTTACTTTAACCATCAGTGTGCTTGGAAATCTCAGCAAAAGAGGTGTCTGCTTGAGTAAAACAGAATTAGGGAGGCAAGGCAGAGCACCTTCCTGCTGTAATGCCAAGGGTTGCCCAAGGAGGGTTGTCCAACCCCATCCATATACGTGAACGCATCCAAAAGGACACCTCCCTGCCGTGCAGACCTCCTGCTCTGGGCATCAGCAGGAGCTGCCACGGCCTTGACCGCATCTGTCACACCAGGGGTTTCCTCGCAATGTCCCCAGCTCTGCCCTGCCATCATCCCCCCTGCTCGCAGCTGTGTCCTGGCCCCATGGCCGAGTACAGGAGTGCTGAGGCAGATGTTTTGGCATTTCGACAAGCGGAGGTGAGGAAACGTGGTTCTGCCTTTCCTCCGGGCTGCACGGAGACATATGAGAACTGGCTGTTCCCTGTCACTGAGCCAGTCGCTTTGTGCGAGGAGACGGAGCCGCCGGGCCAGCAAGTGTTCACAGCACGTTGGGGATCGCTGCAGGTTTGCAGTGTGACATTTCCATTAGCAGCTGTGGGGTGACATGCACATGTCACCTTAATTCCTCTCCTTTGGAATAGCTCTTGGACTCTTTCCTTCTTGATTTGAAGTGGGGCCACTGGGAAGAGAGACTGGGGAGGAGGTAGGAGCTTGCATAGGGCATCATGACAATCACACTCCTGACCAGCAAGAGCTGGTGTGTGTCTGTGTGTGCACAAACACCCAGAAAAAGCACATTTTCTCCAGCAAAAGCTGGCTTGCTTATGCTAAGATGGCTTAGTATGGTTTAGCAGTCCAGGATTAGCTGCATTAGGAAAAAGCATATTTTTGGTAGTGTCACTGCATCTGTAATAGGGATGTGACTCCCTGGCAATGCTACCCCAAGCCTTAGGGTGTTAATCAGCAACACTAAACGGAGAGAAGCCAGAAGGCTGAGGTCAGAGTAACCAGCCTGGTTTTGTTCAGCCCCAGAGGGATGATTTGGACTGTACTGTGGACTCTATTGTGGCCTTACAGCTTGCAGGAACTGGATTTTGGCAGGGTGGTGGGACACGCAGAGTTCAGTGCCAGCAGGTGACCTGTCTCGGGCTCACTTCAAGCAGGGTCAAGGGAACGTTGAGATAAGGTTTCGGTATAGCTGTTCCCACTCTGCTAGAGGCAGCCTGTGTCACCCAAAACACTGGCAGCAAGGGAAAGCAGTTAGCATTGCTTTCACCTGCCCTGAGCTGAGCTGTGGGCAGAGACACGTGTTCCTCTTTATGCCTTGCAGGAGCGGGGCTGGCCTCAGATTTCAGCTTTTGGGTGGGTGCAGTGGTGGTCCCCTGTGCCTCCTGCACCTTCTGGATGCTGCGGAGATGTCTGCTGGGCTGCATTTCGAAGGCACGCCACAGCACGACAGCGAGGCAAGCCCTCGCTGCTGCTGCTCAGATAGGGAAGCGCATCCTGACGGTGTTGCTTAAGAATCCTTAAGCATCATTAGAAAGTGCAGTGCAATCAGAGAGGAAACAACAAGCTGATGTACCAATACCTAATGTGCAGCAGCAGTCAGCCAGCTGCACACAGCCCTTGTCGGGGGACACATCCCAGTGCCTGAAAGCTGGGGAGATGCAAAGAGGTTTAAAGCGATTGTGAAAGCAAGTTTTGTCTGGGGTTTTAGAAGAGGAGCATCTGATAAATTGACTGCAACATGTCAATTTAATGCTTTTTTTCTTCCTTCAAGTACCTTTGCCATGTTTTACCTCCCCAGGCACTGAAGGGAGATGTGTATCAGTGGTGCCTGATTGCATCTCGGAGCTGCGAGGCTCCAGCTGGGAAGTGTCAACACAGTGGCAGCTCCCACTGTGAGACCCTTTCTGGCACTGGAGCAGGTGACACACTGACATGGCAGACGTCGAGGGGGGTGTGCCGACTATGGGATTGCTTGGCATCCTCTCCCACATATGGCTGTGTCATTCTGGGGACAATCTTGTGAATGAGCTGCCCAGAGTAGCAGCAGTTGGTTAGAATTTCCCAGGTGACCATGTGGACCTAATTTAATTAGAGGGTTTAGGAAAACTCCTTTAAGAAAAGGGAGGTGTGTGAAAGGTTTAGAGACACCAGAATTGAAAGGCTGTGGGAGAAGCTGTTGCTAAGTGGATCATGTCCAAAGGAGGATGCAAGCTTTCCTTGCCTGGCTTGGAACTGGGAGATGAGGAAGATGGAGCATCTTTAAATGGGAGCTCACGCCAAAGACTGGGGAGGAAGGGTTGGTGAGTACAGGGAATGGGTTGTAGCAGGTCTTGGCCTGAGGGCAGAGGAGTTTGCATAAGGCTTTAATTTCCGAGGATCTGTGCAGGGCAGATGGCTGGGCTCCTGGCAAGCTAGACATGCATGCTGCCTGCTTGGTAGTTTTAGGACCTCTTTTCTCTGAAATGCTTTTATTGTAAATGCCTTGCTCCCCAAAAATGCTGTTTGGTCCCTGTCTTCTTCCTCAGAGGAAGCCTGCTTTGGGGGCAAGTGGCAGGTATTTGGCAACTGAGGTATTTGCAGTTAACAGGCAGCTACAGGAGAAGGAGCTGTCGGCAGCAGAGGAGGGCCAGGAGTGGGAAGCACAGGAACATGGCAGGGGAGGGCAGATACTGGCTCCCGCACTTTGGGGGTGAGCAGTGTGTCTCCAAAGGGAGCTGGGGAGGATGTGGAGCACCCCATGCCTGCTAGTCCTGACTCCTGGCAGCAAGGCCCATGTATGTCTAGGGACCCTGAAGTCAGCAAAGGTGCCAGGTGAGTTGTGTCTTCTTAGCAGCGTGGCTGAGAGGAGATCCCTGAGCTTCTTATGTTCTGCCTTCCAGCAGCACTGCATCCTCCTCCTTTAGTATCTCTAAATCCCAGCTGTGCCCCTACTCCCACTGAGCACCACAGAGGTGCCACAGCGATGTCTCTCTCCTTTGTCTCTCCACTCCAGGTGTGAGAGCACAGAGGAATACGATTACGATTACCTCAGCATCAATAAAACTTGGGTCCTCACCCCCAAGGCACAGGAGACTGATGCCACGCAGATCCTCAACTCACTGCTGAAGAACTATGACAACAAGCTGAGGCCTGACATTGGCAGTAAGTGTCCCCTGAAGCTCCCTGTGGCCATGGGTAGTGATCTGGGCTGACTGTGTCTTGTGTTTTCCATGCTTTTGTGGCTGCTGTAGTTGGTATTTTTGGTGAGATGGAGCCATGCTGATCCTAGATGTTCCCCTGGTCCTCAGCCCTTCACAAATGATCCTAGCACCAGCTCATCTATACCCATTTTATTTTCTTTACAGTCAAGCCCACCTTTATCGATGTGGATATCTACGTGAACAGCATTGGGCCAGTGTCTGTCATCCAGATGGTGAGTGGTGTCATCACTGCAGGGTCATGGTATCACCTCAACTGAGAGCGTGGGAGGTAGCTGGCCCACTGCTGCTGGCAGGTTGTGTCATGCTGGCTAGACACGATGTGAAGGTGGTAGTGTCATGAGAAGAGATGGATTTGTTTCCCTTCCCTTGGGAACAGGTGCTCTGACCCACTGACAACTGGAGCTAGAAAGGCAGCCTTCTCTGGCTAGGAGCAAGGTCCTCGAGTGTCCTTGGTGAGTTCAGCAACCCTACCATGCTTGTGAGCTCAGGGAGAAGGATAATGATGCTGTTGGGTCTCCACTGGCAATGTGTGGACAGACACCTCTGCCTGGTGGCTTTGCCCTCTCCTGCCTGGGAATCGTGTGGGCACCAGGATGCTACGGGCAAGTTGCCCCACCCTGGTTGAGCCAATGCAGTGGTGACTGGGAGGGGGAGCAGTGTGCTTCCCAGGAGGACTGAAATAGGTACCTGGAGATGGTTTCCATGGCAATAGTCTGATGGCGTGAAACTTGAGTGTCCAGGCCTGGCCTGTGGTGCTGGGGGGCGGGACAGGCAGGGTGCCTCGGGTCCGATGGCTCTTCTTCAGTACATAGCACCTTAGATTGATGCCACCATGACTGCAATGGCTTATGGCTCAGGACCCTCCTGTACTGGGAGCTGCAGAAACACTCAACACATATGCTCTTTGGTCTGAAGAGCCTCCAGGTCATGCACTGGGGAGAAAGTCTTGGTTATTTATTTTTCACAGGAAACTTCCGTTATTATTTTCCCTGTGAAGTCTTTTTTTCCTCTTTTCTAGAAAGAAACAAACCTGACTACTGACAGGTTTTGAAAGACTTCTTTGGCCTGCTGGCAGCAGGGTGGAGAGGACAAAGGAGAGGTACAGCCAGGATAATTTGGCTTTTCTTGTCTCTCTCAATGCAAAACAGAGCAGAAACAAAACCAGTCCCCTTAAACCAAAAACAAAGAAAGTTTTCAGAGTGGCCATGTTATTTTTAGCTTCGCAAGTAGAAAATTTCCACTGAACAAAACCCTCCAGGGATGGAAGAATGGCATTGTAGTTATAGTACCACTTCCACTCCGAAAAGCGCTTGGAAGCAGCCCTTCTGATGAACCACCGCCAAGCATGTGCCTCCAAGCAGTGCCTGCTCACGAGCCACCAGATGGGCACCTGGCTGGGCGCTCACTTGCACCATGAGGGCACCATCAGGAGGCCCGGCAGGGATGGCCTCAAGGCAAAAAAATTCCTTTCATTCTTTCTGTGGGCCCGGTTTCCAGGAGGAGAACCACAGCCCAAGCCATGTGGATGTCACCCCTGGCTGCCAGCAGATACCACAGGCTCCTCCATCCCATGTGGGTGTGTGGACATGAAGCCACAGTGACGTAAGAGCAGCCGTGCAGGGGGAAGGGTGGAGGGGTGGGGTGTACTCACTGCCCCAGCCACTGCTGTGCCTGGAGGTAGAGCGTAAAAGTCATGTTATAGCTGGCTGTCCCATCTATTGCCCAAGAATATGCCAAGAAGACCACACAAAACCACAGTGCACATCCTCATTCCTTCTCTTGCCCTCCCACCTATTTACCCCTTTTCACCTCTGTTGGAAGCTCTGCTCTCCTCCCTGTTGCAGGAGCACTGCATAGCCATGCATGTGGTAGCAGTAGAGAGTGGCTTATAAAATCCAGTCTTGCATTCAGAGTTCATCTCTTCTCCTAAATGGAGATACAAGGCACTGCTGCTAGTCTGGTTTCCTAAGAAACACAGCTTATGCCATGGTGATGGGTATGTGAGAACATACGTACGTCCATCCCAATCTTCCTATATTTTCGATCCACTGGGCTAATACCAACTGTATATGGCTGCAGGTATAGGAGCTTCAGGCATATTCAGCATCTCCAGTATTTTTGTGAAAACAAGATGCAAGGCAGTGACAACAGCCATCCCCACCGAGGGGAAAAACTGTTGTGTGAACTACACACCGGAGAATGGTATGAGAGTGCTGCTGAAGACAGCCCTGATCATTCCTAGAGCAGCTCAACCCATGTGTTTAGCTCCTACTAAGAGTCAGCAGAAGCTTTTATGCTTCATGAAGTAGGGCTCCACGACTGCACAGGATCCCAGGGGGTCTCAGTGCATTTAATGCAAGCCAGGAGTGTGAAAGCAAGACTGGCACTTAGAATTGCCTACATCTGCAGGTCTCTGCTGGGGAAGCTGCTGCCAGGGGCTAATCTACCCATCTGCGTTCTTCCCACCCGAGGAAGGTATTGCCATTTGTGGGAATGGCATGGTGAGGTCTGCTCAGGCAGGAGAGGAAACCACTCAGCATAGAGACAGTTGAGGGATTTTGTGGCTTCAGTAACAACTGGCTGCACTGTCTCTCCAAAGTGCCCAGGTGCTACAAGTCCAGGAGGCCCTGCTGGGTCCCAAGAGTCACCAGTGATCTGAAGACACCTCCATATGACTCCCCAAGTAGACTCTCAATGGACATCTCTCCTTCTCCATCCCCTTAGGTAACTTCCTAAGCTTGAATCTGTGATGCTCTTGAGCTTTAAAACCTTTCTCCCTGAGATGCTGGGCTGATATTAAAGGTGCCGAGGACAATTAGACCCAGGTCTGATAGCCTTGGATGGCAGCTTTCTGCCATCTGTACTCTGAATAATTCCCCCTGCTCATGAGAGAGGCTGCATCCTGCTATAGTGTCTCCTGAAGGAAGAGAAAAGGGCTGTCACAAAGCTGCCACAGTGTCACCTCTAGACTTGGCTGCTTCGCCCACTAGTTTTGTGTCTGTTTGCTTTTCCATGGTGATGCAATGAATTAAGTCATGCTGTGGGTCGTGCCAGCCACTGGCAGGCTGGCATCAAACATATGATACAGATTGTCTTTGCTGGGGACATGTCATTCCCACTTCGCCCCTTTTTATATAGCTTCTCCCAACCTGAGAAGCTCTGCCTTCTCCCAGCTGTCAGGCCTGTCCCATGTGCCTGATCTTTCCCTTTTCCCATAAGCAACTGCAGGAAATGCACATTTCCAAGGGAAGGGAACCAGAATTTGACTCAGGGCTAGATCTCTTCTGAGCCCATGGTGAGATTTCTCTCTGCCACAGACACAGAGGCTTGTGTAGGCTGGAAGGTCCCCTGGAGGGGAAATGTCCCATTGATCTCTTTTAGGTGCATTGTGATGACAGTGTCTTACGTAAATATTTCTTTTTCACATAGCCAGGCTATGTAGAAGATAAAAACTTAGTTCTGCTTTTAAGAAATACAGCAGCATTACTGTGGCTGTTAGCTTGGCCCAGCATGGTCTGTGCCTCTGAAGCTGAAGGCTATAGTATGACCTGACATGCTGGTGGAATAGAAGGCTCCAACTTAAGTGACATAGTTTGAAAACTGGTGTCCTGTGATCTTCTGCTGACCCCTCAAAGGCTTAACTATTCACCGCTGCCTTCAGCCTGGTGATGCTCTGTCAGGGCTTGGAAGCTCGCCCTGCATAGCCGCTACTCAGCCTCCAAATGATAAATCATGTCAGGATACAAAACTGATTCCGGTCCTTAAAAATGAATAGGTGATTTGAAAATGCCTTGTGCTGGGTGTGAATTCTGCATCCCCCTCATCAATCACTTGTCACAAATAACATTAACATTCAGGAGTCAGCAGAAGGCAGGCAGGTTTGGAGAGGGAAGAAATGTAAAGTGATTTCCTGGTACCTTTTGTACACCAGAATGGCAGTCTTGTTTCTCATTTAGGTAACTGAGCAAATTTTACATTCTTTCCTCCCTGGGGAAAGGACTCTCTGGGCTCTGCCAGCCAAAATGTGGCAGTAACCAGAAATAAAGCTAGGAGATGGTCAAATGATAGGAAGCAGGATGGGGTTTGGTTGAAAGAGGATGGACTGAGAGGGAAAAGGGTGCAGAAAAGTGAGACCATCAGGTCCCACTGCTGTTTGCTCCAGTCACAGCGTGGACTGGGATTTCCTCCCCGTCTCCATGAGTCTGTTGTCTTTGGGTGGGATTGCATTTACACCATCAGGGAAAGGATACGCTCAGCCACAAGCCCTTCCAGAGCTGCCTGCTGCTGCTGGGTGCCGGCCAGCAGCACCTCAAGCCAAATGAGTTATCACCCACAGCTACGCAGTTTTCCAAGCTGTGTCACAGATCTGGATGCACAATTAGATTCCCATTAACACAGACAGTATTTAGGTGTCTGTGGCTTATCACTAAGCTGAGCCTGGTGCAAAGACCCACCTTGGTTCTCCAAGCATGTTTGCGGGAAGAGGTGACAGGGAGGGCTGCGGCAGCAGGGACCGATAGAGGAGACTTTTGGTTCAAATTTTTTGCTGACCTGTTGTTTGCTGGAGGGATTTGCTCCTGGTTTTGTTTTGTAATGGCTTTATTGCTATAGATTATAGCTTTAACTGATATCAAGGGCACCTAGAGTTCTGGATCACCTTCCTTTAGGGATGCTTAACTCTCACAAAATGATGCTGTAGAAGTAAAGTGGTTGCCAACTATTGGGGCTGAGTGCCTTTCAGTCCCAAGGATGTCCGTGAAGTGTCCATGAGAGCTAGCATGGGTGGGAGTGGAAATAGTACTTCTGTTCGGAGCTTTGGGATGGAGCAAGTCCTGCCCAGAGCTTCTCGGATTCCTCCCAGAGGTCAGAGCTGAACGTTCTTTTCTGCCTTTCTTGCGCAAAACCAAGCATGAGGCTTGAGGAGTTGGACACTGAGAACATAGCCCAAACACTGTGGTAGTCTCCTGGCAGAAGTGAATGAAGGGATGCCACTCACTCAGGGACCTGCCTTGGTTACCTGCTTCAGGTGTCTGGGATCAAAGGCAGGGCAGTCAGGGCTAGTTTAGATGCTGGAGACTCCTCTCTTTGGTACATGTGAGGAGATGCCCTTGTGTGCCAAATTTTGTAGCAAGACTTGATGACAGCTCTTCTGCTGGGATTGTGCACCACCTCAATCTCATTACTGAATGATAATAAAGATGGAAAGAGCAAAATTGGCCTCTGTCGTTCACCAGGGGTTAGATTCTGCTGCCTCTGAAGTGCCTGTGATTTCCAGGGGATAGGGCTAAGCTCCTGCCTCCATTATTACAGCAAATTATTTTCTTATCTCTGCCTTAGAGAGGGGGACTGGAACCCAAAGAGGATGATGTGTCCAAATACATGTGTTGAATATTCCCCGCTTCCCTCTTTAGGAAGGAGATGCTGCGCACTATTAAATTCCTAGTTCTGCGCCTGGCTGCATTAGTTACCATGCAACACACTAACGAAACTGAGGATAAAGAACATATTTTCCCACGTCTGGAGTACTGCAGAATAGGTTTAATAGATTTGCATGTATGGTGCATCTGTGAAAACACTGAAAAAGGGGGGAGGGAGGGAAGGGGGAAATGTTTATCATTATCAGCTGATGAATAATTAATTTACAAACGTTGTCTTGTTAAATATAAATTAAATCCTCATTTGACACACTTTATAATTTAGAAGTATGAGCCCAGCATGAATGAAGAGAATTCCCCACTGACAGCTTTCATGTAAATCCCGAGGAGCCAGGGAGGGAGGTTTGGCTTTCAAAGTTAAAGCTGACAAGGGGTAGCAGTGAGGAAGGGGGCTGCTGTGACAAAGCCAGCCTGGGGACCTGGGGCACTTTGCTTGTGGGTGCTTTCCCTGCAGGGATGGCTTAGCAGGGCAAGGAAGCAGTGGCTGCCTGCACAACCCTCTTCCAAGGATTGCTTCCTTCCCACTCAGAGCTGCAGGTGACCGAGCTGCTGAATCGTGGCTCTTTCAGTAAAATCCCCATCGATGTCACGTTATCAGAGCATGCAGCAAGCCAGCAGCTGCTTGTGAACGGCTGAGCTATCCCAGCAGCAGGGGCAAAGATCCCCAGGAGAGGAGCTCGGCTCTAAAAAACCTATAACGGGCTAAGCCACCCTTGCAGAAAGCCCTGAGGCAATTTGAGGCATCTCCGCATGGAAGTGGAGCCGCATCCCGAGGAAGGGCAGTTGTGCCTTGTTGGAAGGCAGTTAGTGTGGGCGCCGCAGCATGAAGTTACATGGGGGTTACACCGGGGGTTACAGCCCTGATGTCCGCTGCAAGGCTTGGGTTAATGTCTTCATTTCTTCTTAATAGATGGGGAAACCGAGACCGGTAATAATTGTCTGGCTCTGAGGAACACTTAAGTGTTCGGCTGCTTTGGAATAAATAAGGAGGAAATGAAATTAAAATGGCACACTTTTTAAAATGCTTGAATATGTCGCTCTGGAGCGCAAGATAAGCCTATAGGTAAAGGAAATTTGTTACGTCCCCCGCTTCTTCTGTGATAATAATAGACTCCAGTGGTTGCACAGCACTTCTCAACTGAAAGGACTTAGAAATGCTTCACAAATCATCTGTCTAGGAGGCAATAGCCCAGATGCACCCACTTCTAGGGTGGATTGCAGTGCCTGAAGCACACCACAATCCTCTGCCAAGGACTGCATGCTCTTCTTCGCCTGCCCGGTGTGCAGCGAGAGTCAGGCATCAGCATAAATCTAGTGAAGTTGCACAGGACATGTGCTCATGTAATGAACTAGGTCGGGTTTTGGTCCCTGATAAAGACATATATTGTAGAAATTTAAAGTGTTGGGAAATGGGCGTTGCTCACTAAGGGCCCCAGTGCTTTTTCTGCCCATTAGTTTCCATGCCTGAGTGATGGCTCAGTGCTGCCGGAGCTGGTGGTGCATTTATAACATCTTCACAAATACTCATTTGCTTGGAGAGTGCTCATACCTCTTGATTCCTTGATGTTCAAGAACAGTCACCTGAGCCCATTCCTATGTGCACAAGTGCTAGGAGAGGGACTGTTCCTCACGTAGCTGCTTGTGTCCATGTGGCAGTGAGTTGGGGTACACGGAGAAGGGCAGCGGCTGTCCTGTAGCCATCATTTGTCATTGCCTTAAGAAAAAAAAGTCACAAAGCCACTGAGGAATAGCACCAATCTTGTGTGACTTGTGGGACAAATCATGAACCGCAACAGAAGGCCTAATGAAATGAATGAGTTACTCCCATCCTAAAGGTATCCCAAGAGCTTCCACAAGTTTCAGGGTCTGCTCCTAAACCAGAAAAGGGATGATTTATTCACTATGAATAATTCAACCAGCTCCTTTTATTATCCAGAACATACACTAATTCCCTCCAGATATTTTCTGTGTGACATCCATGTTGGTATTTTATTTATAGGCTGTTTATCGTGTAGAAAACACAAGAAGTCTGTTATCAGGGAAGATGAACAAAAAGCTGGGGTTTTGCCTCTAAAATTTGGAGCTAAATAAAATATGAAAATCTGGACAGCACCCTCCTGGGGCAAAATGTGCTTTTCTTCAGAGGCATTTCTGGAGAGCAAAGCCCTGAATTTAATTAACATTTGTGCTCCCCAGTCCGATGCTAAATGGGGAACGTGGCTATACTCAGGTTTCTTAAACTGCAGCATCAGTCCTGGCACACATGTGCCTCTACACAGCCCACAGCTCAGGTGGCCTCTGGCCCTCAGGCAACACAGGATAAATCAGCATTCATAATGAAGTAAGTAGCTCTTGTAAATTCCTTCACAGATCCGATTTCTGGCCTTCTGCTGGCAGGAATGGCTCAGTCCTGCATTCACTTTGTGCCAACCTTTGCAGAAAACTCACATTTCTTCAGCCAGGCTGAATACAGAGGAGTTTTTTTGCCCTGAACCCTTGCAGGCAGCTCGAGAAGGATGCTTACTGTAGGCTCTTCCCAAGTAGCTGGTGTGCTCACTGTGCCTGACTTGAGAGCATTGGAACTCCTAGTTCCTCACCCTTACTCACAGAAAACCTTTCTAACGCAGCTTGTGACTGCAGTAGCTGCACCTGCTCTCCCTTTCCAGAGATGTCTGCCAGCAACTGGGTTTCTGCTTGTTGATAGACCATGATGACAGTTTTCCAGCAACCAAGAGACTCTCCTTACTTAGACCAGGACAAGGCTGGAGAAGATGTCCCCTGTCCTGGCAACCCTGGCAGGTAGCAGCTCGCTCTCAGTTTGGTAGGAGCTTTGCCCTCTGGGAGGACATTAAGAGAGGCTTTGCCATGATGGACAGGCATGGACATGGCTGCAGTTGCTGGGTGGTGGGCATGCAACCTTGCCCATCACACACTGGTAGGTGTGGACCTGGGAGATGCGGGCTCAGGCTCGGAGCTGCTGTGTGCAGCTGCATCTTGCAAATAAAAGGGCAGATGCAGCCATCTCCATCACAAGCGCATTAGCTAATGGAGTTGCTCTGTGGTTCCGCAATGGCCCCATTTCTCCATATGGAGACGTGTATGTGTGGACAGGCCAGGAAGCATGTGTTTGATTCAGGTACAGATCTGTGCTCTGAACCTCATTAAACTGATTCTTCCAAGTCAAAGGGAAAGCACTATTGTGTCAAATGTGAAAGATGTAGGCTCTGAGTTGTACCAATAATTGTCACTTGATGGGCTGAATTATTTTTAAGGCAGTGATTTATCTGAACTGAAGGCTTTAGATCTCTCCACAGGAGAGGTCTGGATATTTCAGGTGCGTGACAGCCAAGTCAAAGGGCTGATCAGAGGCCAGGGTTTCTGGTCTAGGGCAAACAGCCAGCATCGTAGGGGAGGGATCTTGCTCTCCCCTCCAACTTGGGACAAACAGCCAAAATTCTTAAGCATTTCTGAGGGAAAAAGCGTTTAGGTACAATCAAAATATTTATGTTTAGTATCATCAGATTGTTTTGATTTGCTTTTCATATGGTGATAAATTCTGTCCTATGAGTAAGTAAAGTATGAAAATGAGTATTTGAAAATAAAAGTGAAAATGAAGTGAATCAAATAGATAAGGGTAAAGCAAAATATTTTGCTAGCTTACTGAAGAAAAAAAGTTTCTGAATGAAATGATGAGATTGAGGTAATTCATTTTTCTTTTCACAATTTTAATTTATTTTCAACAAAACGTCATTTTTTTTCAGTAGAAATCGGTTCCATTTATTGCCTGCATCACCAGATGAAGCAGTGCTACCATCTCCGCTAAAAGGCTGATGTGAAATCTGCTTGCCATAAATGTGCTATGAAATGGAGACCATTTCTCAGAAGTCAGTGGTTCTGAGTGACCAGAGGCAATATGATTCAAGGACCTCTTCATGCCTTGATGTTAAAGGCTGAATATTCAGACTATTACATCCCATCTCCATGCACAGGAAGGGTTTAATTGCCCATGATACAAATTGCAAGCAAGCAGCAGTGGAACGGTGATACTGGCAGCTCTTCCTCTCTGCAACCCTTTGCATTTCCTCTGTGCCTCCAGGCACTTCCTCAGAGCCTCTGTGTCTTCAGCTTGGTGTCTTTTGTGCTGGTAGGAGATACGTGTTAGGGTCAGCATGTGGGTGGCAGGTAGATCTTGATGCTGTGATGCCTCATGCTGGTCAGCAGCAGCCTATCCTTCCCTGCTGTGAGTTTGCTGACACTGCAGCTGTTTCACAACAGCACTGCTGAGACTGATCCCACCAATTCCCAATGCAACAGCTCCTCAAAGCCCCAGAGAAATCGTACTGGCTGCATGGGGCACTGTGGGTGGGGGAATAAGTCTGGTCAGGGGTCTTGGGTTGCTGTGTGCTGGGCTTGGTGTCTGCTGGTAGCATGGAGCTGATGGTAGCTGAGGACCTTGGTATAAGCTTTGCTTGTCCACCTTCTTGTCCAGAGGGCTTTGCCGTGAGGATTTCTGTGGTTGTTCTCTGACCTGCAGTTAGCTGGGAATGGCTCTAACCATCTGATCAGCTTTGCTCGACAGGAGAATTGCACGCAGTGATAAAGGCTCACCCACAGGCAGATGCACATGAGATGTGTGAACCAATACACTTAGGAGTGTGGGTGGGGGAACACCTTGTCTCCATGTGGCTGAGGAATAAGGAAGGTCAGAGCAGGGACTTCGCAAATGTTGTAAGCCTTGTTTCTGACACTTCCCCTGATCTGCTTCTCTTTACCTCCAGCTTTGTCAGTGTACCTGTTACACCTCCCACACCAGACCTGTGTCCCTTGGTCTGTCATTCTGCTCCACAGACACCCAAAGCCACCTTAGTAGTGCAGTGAGGACAAGGAGAGGAAGCGGAGCAGTGGGGTAGAGAAGTGGGAAAAATGTGTGGGAGATGGTTGGTTGTTCCTACAGCCACAGGGAGGTAGGAGGGTGAAGTTAAGATAGCTGGCTGATCTTCTTTTCATTTGCTCCTTGAAAAGAAAAGCTGAAGGTAAAGAGAACTGTAATATTCAAGACAACCATTTCCTTTCATGATCTGAAAGTAGTGGACTGACAGACTTGTCCAGAGCTTGCAGCCTTAGTTTGTCCCATGAATCTGCACCTTGTGAGAAGGCACAATAGACTCTGGTTCCCACTGCCACAGCAAAGAGCCACAGTGGTGACATGGCTTGGAACAGCATGCCAGAGAGATTTGCAGAATAAATCTCAGCAGGAGGCTTGGGGAGGAAAGGTCTCTGCAGTAGGGGATGGAAGGAGCACTGAGAATGGGGATGTCGGGCACCCAGTTTGCACTGCAAGGGAGGAGCAAGCCATTGCATGAAGCCAAGCTCCCTTCCCACTGCTCACGGTTGTTTGGATGTGAGCTCTGCATGCAGCTTCCTGCAGATCTGGCTGCAAGCTTCAGTCCAGTTCTGCAGCAGTGAGGTCGGGGGCTGCTTAGACGCTTGTCCTCTCTCACTGAATCAGTGAGATCTCAGGAGGGGACATGAAAATACCTCAGTGTTGCTGCTATCACAAAAAGCCAAAGGCAGATCTAAGCACTGGGACTTGATAAGGAGCAGCAGAGAATGGGCTGTCCAGCTCCCAGGAACTTTGGACTAAGCTCAAGAGACAAAATTGTTTGCTTTCTTTGTATGTATGATTCTGGGATATAAAAGCTGTGCCAGTGCATTCCTTATACCTCTGTGTAGAAAACCTGAGCTTTCATCTTTTTCACTACTCCCCAAAGATGTCCTAAAGCCATCTAGGGGAGCTGTGGAAGGTAGAGTGGTTGAGTTTTAAAGGAGGCATCTGCAGTAGGCTGGGTCTCTACAAAACAGTTGGGAGCTGGAAAAAAGGACTGTGAATACTGGCCCCCAGTTTCTGAGGAGAGTCTTTTGCAGTCGCCAGGTGCTATGGGAAGTGAGCAGCCCAGAGCAGCAGAGCTCTGCAGGTCCTGCTTGCCTGGTGGCTAGTGTCCTGGCTTCCAAATGACCACCACACTTGGCATGAAGTGTGAATATGTGCCTGGAAAGAAGAATCAGGTGGCCTGGAGTCCCTTCTGCAATTGCAGTCCAGCTTGCTTTGCCCTTCGAATACCCAACAGGGGAGACAGAAAGAAATTATTCTTCCTTTGTAACCCGATTCATTTCTCCCAGCTGCTTTGCTCAGCCTGATGCTCCCTTGAAATCTCATTAGGGCTGGGCTGTGATTTTGTGGTGGCTTAAAAAGAACTGCAAAAGGAAAACCAAAATGAAGCAGGGAGAAGGAGCTAAATCAGGGAACTGGCAGGGCAGGGACAAAAAGCTGGCAAACACAGCAAGGGGGCATGTGAAACAACATGAAATGGGTTTCCTTGAAAGAGTCTCCCAGGCGCAGCGCAGCTCCCATGGCTGGTGGTGAGCATCACTTCTTCAGCATCAGCTCTGAGCTCTGCTGGCTTCTCCACCCTGTCAACATGCTGCCAGTGAAGGTGGTTTGAGAGAGCTCAGTGCTTGTTGGAAGCAAGTGGTTCTTGCATATTTAGGAGAAGGCTGTAGTGATTTTCCTGCTCCTTTTACTCTGTCCCTAAGCTCCTGTGACTGGCCACTGTAGGAGCGTGTTGGGACAGAGGGACACTGCCTGACATTGTCTGCCCGTTCTTATCCCCTCAGGTTTTGCATGCTGCTGTGCCATGCCATGCAATTCCTTCACTGAAAGGAAGTTTCTGGCTCTGATCCACACAGAAAGCAGAGCTCCTATGACTCCCTGTCTCTGCCTCCCTTTCCTTCCCGTCTTGACCTCAAAGCACAGCTTCTGTAGCAATTTTTTCATCACTAAGACAGCAGTGGGAGGGACTTTGTCTGTTCTCTTTTCATGACAATCGGCATCCAGCTGAGATCACTAGACACCTTTCAGTCCATCGAGAGAGGCAGTGCCTGCCCTGGAGAGCATACAGCCTTACTAGACAAAGCAAAGTCCCATGAGAAGGTGGGAAGGGGGTGGGAAACGACGTGATGCTTGAATAGGGCCATTACAATTGAAGCTGTTTCTGTTTGAGAAGGGGTATGGGCAGGGTGGTAATGTCTTCCTTGCTGAGGCAGAGGAGCAGAGTGGTGAGCTACAGACCAAAGAGAGTGTGGAGAGGGGCATGGAGAGAGGGAGGAAAGACTAGAGCAAGGAGTGAAGGGAAAAGAGAGAAAACCCAAGAAATCCTGGAAAGGTGAAAAAACAGCAAAGGGAATTGGGCAGCATATGTGGGCTGTTCAGTCCCTGAGCAGACAGAGAAAGGTGCTGAGACCTTTACAAAGGTTTACAGGCTGCTGTGGACTACTCTACCTCTCCAAAACCGTCAGTCCCCCCCCAAACAGGGACTGGATGTAAATGCAAATCAGACCCTAAATCTCAGAGGCAGTGATGAGTTTGCCACCCTCTAGTCCATCTGGTGAGCCAGCAGCTGCAGTAGGCTGTACTGGAGTCTGGCAAAGCCAGTGGTGATGCCAGTGGTGGTCCCTTCTGTATCAGGTACCAGATTGGAGGCAGGGAGACAAGGCCTAGCTGGTAAGCCCTAAGCCTAGAAGGATGCTTGCTCTAATACTTCAAAACCTCACAGCCACATACCTCTGACAGTTGAAGGCATCCATGTCATTTAATGTTTGGAGGACTCTCCTGCTTTCCTTCACTTCATCTGAGGGCCATTTCTCTGCTGCTGCAACAGGATACTGCTCTCGTTCCTGCCGTTCCATCCTAGGGAGGAGGCAGTGAGGCTGCGGTGTCAAGCTCCTGCCTTGCAGGCACCCTCATGGGAATCCAGCAGCCCAGGACAGTGAGTTTTGTAAGGACAGAGAGATGGGGCAAGGTGCACGTCAGAGTTGGAGGAAGATATCATGTTCCCAGGCAACGACAGACTTGCAGATCTCTCCATGGGGACAAGCTGACCATCCCAGACAGCCCTCTCCAGCAGTGTTTAGGACTGGACACCCTGGGGGATTTGTGGGACCTCCTACCTTCCTTTGCCTGATACAGAGGAGCTGCAGCAGCTGTTCTCCAAGTCCTGGGCAGTATTAGATTCATTTTAATCACAATGGGTGGCATGGGAATGGAAGCGCAATTAAAGAAATTCCAGCTTCTTATCTGAATCTTGCCAAGCTGTCCTGGAGGAGCAATCTTGGAGAGTTAATTGTATGCAGTGAGAAGGTTTGTCTTCTAGCCCTTTCAAAGGAAATTTCTTTTTGTCTCGTCATGACCTTAAAGGACAAATAAACAAGAGCACCTGCCCAAAGTGCTAAGTATTCTCTTCCAGTTATCCTATGTGCTTCTGTCCTCACCTCTTCTCTTACCCCACCTGCTTTCTTCTTCCAGCACAAAGTTGCTTCACGCCCAACATTGTGGGCAGCATTTAAGCATTTAGCAGTAAGGTCTGACATGCAAACAAGACTTTGGACAAGTGTGGCTTTGCTCTGCCAGCAGCCCAAACATTTTCTAGAGATCATGGTAACTGGGCTGCATGCTTGTTTGCATCAGAAGGTGCTTACACATGACTTTCCATCTAGACCATGTCCTGTCCTGAGAGTGGTGAAAAAACAAACTAAAAGGAGGTGGCTCCTTCCCTGGGGTGCTTTGCACAATACTTCATTGAAGTGTTCAGTATCTTCCCATTTAATTAATTCTGTCCTATCTGCATATAGCATCCTGTGTCCACACCTCTGCCTTTTCAGTAATAACCTCATCAGGGACAGTGAAGACAGACCATGCTTCTGTAAACCAGTCTGGCTGATGTCATGTGTCGACTCAAGGACTTTCCTTGATCCTTTGGGTAATGACTGTTAATCAGATGCAAAACCACACACATCTAGGTCACGTGCCCCTGGGGCTCACAGTGAGAGGCTCCGTGTGCGAGACTACATTCCCATGAAAAGAGGAACAGGCACCATGGCAATCAGCAGCCATCTTGGGGTTGCATGTGAGGAGATAACACCACTGAAGGACAGGAAGCAGTGGTACAAGGGAACAGCTCAGAAGAAAGGGTTTCGGGGGGAAAGAAACACTCTAGGGTGTTTGTCTGTCATGAGTATAAAAGCCTGCCTTTCAAGATGTCCCTGCTTGCACATGCACGGGAGCATGCATGAGCAGAGGTATGTGGGAATGGGCAGGTAGAGATCTCAGAAGCTAGCACTTGGTTTGAAAGCCCTGTCCAGTTCCCGTCTGCAGAGACTCCAAGGGTGAGCAAGCAATGATTGGGGAGTTTGCAACAGTCAGAGCAGCATGTACAGCATGTCTTGTTTGAAGGCTCCTGGCACGAGCACAGGACATGGTGATGGTTTTTAGCAGTGAGTTTGTATTATAAAAAGAGTGCTGTCTCAACTGAGATTCCCTGGGCAGAGGTGAAAGACATTCAGACAAGGACAGTGCTGCTGGTGTTGCTGCAGAAGTGAAACAGATGGGAAGTTCAGTGTGTCACCTTGAAAACACAGATCATCAGAGCTCTGCTCCTTTTGTCCTTGCAAGCTGCCCTAGTCACTCCAGCATCAGTCCAGAAAGCTCTCTGAGGTCTGATCTGGAGAGAGGAGGACCTTGGAAACACAATGAAACTTATATTCTCATTCTTTTGCTCTTTGTGTTGGTAAGACAAAACTCACCCAGAGCAGAGACATGGAGGCATCCACAAGCAAGGTGTCTCAAACTACTAATGGGAGAACCGAGAGAAGCCTGACACAGTGCAACCGGTTGCTGAAGTGATCAGTGTCAGGCATTAGCATATGCTGTTAGTACATGTCCTCTCTGCTTGCCGTCTTGGGAGAGTGCTTGCATATATCATGCTAGAAGCACATTCCTGCCTGCAAGCCGTAGGGACAAGAAGTTATGCATCAGATTTGAAGATTATTCTAAAATAAGGTAATTTTATTTAGTTTACTTATTTAGTATGGAGAGTGTCTCCAGACTTTTTGCTATTGTTACGCATATTCTCTGGGACATGGAGCTGGCTGCTGGGAGCAGCCCAGGGTTTGTCAGAGATGTTTGCAGGCTGGGAGGGATGCATGGGATGTCATGGAGAGGAAAGTGCTCAACTGTGCAGGGCTGCGGGGGTGTGGAGTTGCTGAACGCAGTTCTGTCTGAAGGCGGTATGCTTGGGCTGACCCTCTTTTTCAGAAGGGAGAGATTGGAGGAGAGGCTTCCTGCCTTGCCTTGAGCTGCACAGAGCGACCTACCAGCCCTTGAAAGAAATACACCCCATTCCTGGGTCTCCTCCAATAACTCCTGAGATTTTCCTGAATTGCAGCACCCCAGAGCATTTGCCTGTAATACTTGCTTTGCTTACCTCTGTGACTGACAGCATGGACTCACCAGATTCACATCAGCCCACCTGAAATGCTGGCCATGCTTCCCAGGAAAGCAGCCTGGTTTATAGTACTGCAGTGAGGGATTTGCTTGGAGGCGCAGAGGGAAGGGGGCTCTATGAATAAAAACAAATATCAGAACAATAAAAGCTAGAATGAGACTGGCTAGGATATTCATCTCTCAGCCTCAATGTTCATTAGGATTTTTCCAAACTATCTCTCCAGCAGAGGAAAATGGAGGAATCTGTTTCCAGGTCTCTGTCTCCTCTATTTGGAGATTTTCTTGTTGCTGTTGAATACAAGCGAAGTTGCAAAAAACACCTTTAAATCCTTAATTTTATCCTAATTTTGAAAGACATCTAAGACATCTTCATCTCCTGGCTTTGCTTCTCTCTTTGGCATTTGTCAGAAAGCTGAGCTCTTAAAGAACACAGAGAAAGAAGCTCGTAAATGGATACAGAGGAACCATGGGGTACCAACTCCTTTGTATCCCACTAATTGCACCCTTGACAGGGGTCAGCTGAACTGCACACACAAACTTGCTTTGAGCCATTTGAAAAGGATCTTCTGGCAGTGCACAGCTGTGTTTATTTGGTGTACAAGGTAACCTGAAAATACAAACTGTTAATTTCAAGTTGTGTCATGCTAACCCTGTGACTTTAAGCTGTTAGTCAAGCTGGGTGTCTGAACCCAGGGTGGAACTTAGTCTAGAGTTCCTGGGGCCAAATCCAACTGGAAATACAGGGTGATTTCCCATGTGTGTGCATGTACACACAGAGGTGAGAGAGGAGGCACAAGGAGGAGCTAACTGGGGCCAGGCCAGATGTCCTTGCTGTATCAGGACATTAAGATCAGGAGCAGCGAGATGCTCCAGGGAGAGGAAGGTTAGGACAGAGCAACTGAGGCTGGGATGACCCAAGGAGCAGGGTTTAGGGTAACACACAATGAGAACAGTGGCCAGCTCCCAACTCTCTTGTGCTGGGGACAGGCTGATTTCCAAACCTGTTACTTTTCTTTTGGATTGAAAATGTTTGGGTTTTCTTTGAAATGACTATTCACACAGAAATTCCATACCTTTTCACGTAAACTATGTTTTTAAAAATGAAAGGGTTTGAGAGTGCAGTAAAATCTTTTTGTTGTTATTTTTTACTTTCAAGATGAAATATTCTTGTCAACTCCGCATCCCCTAATTTCCCACAAAAGCTCTTTTACAGGGCAGGGTTTTTTCCATTAAATGTTTTCAGATTTTTACCATTTTCTGGAATTGGGTTTCCACCAGCATCTGTGCTGCCCACATGAGGAAAATGAGGACTGATCAGTGATGTGCAGCAGTGCCAGGTGATGACAGTGACCAAGGGCCAGCAGAGACATGCTGAAAGGCTGAGTTGGACACAAGCCCACACAGCTAGCAGCGGCGATGCTGCAGGGCAATCCTCAGCATTGGATAAACTCACGTGATAGTATTTAGGGTAGGCAGTCTTCAGTGTTTTCCTTATGGGTAGTTTGATTTAATATTTTATGACTGAAGCTTGATGTAATATTGCATGCATGCCACATATGTGTGCTACCCCACGTGTGATCCAAATGGCATGACCTAACTGTTAGAGCAATTACTCTTATTTCGCTAACTCCTTCTGTTGAAAACACTAAAAAAGCCCGTGCTTTTACAGAGAAGTTAACAACCTCCATGTGCTGCATAGCAGATGGTACAGTAATGTTGGAGGCGTATTTTACAATAACCTTTTTCGACATGGGGAAATTGAGGTATTGAGAAGTCTCTTTCTGATGCCTGAGAATGAATCAGACAGAGAAACTACACAGGTGCAGGAGTTCAAGGAACAGCACTGCTGAGCTCATCCTGCCAAACTTCAGCTATTCAGCCTTGATCAGCCTGGACTCTTCTAAGGTCAGGAAGAGTGTGAGGCATTTCCAGAAGACAACTTGGACTGCTTCATATTGGCATCTCCCTCCAGAAGTGCCTACCCCTCTCCAATGACTGTAGGAAACCCATGAGCAAACACTTCCTATTTTAATCGCCTTGGTCAGATGCCTACAGCTAAGTGGGATCCAATAATGCTCAGAGAAAGGTCTGAAGACTGTCCCACAGCTGATCAGTGCAGAGCCGCAGTTGTGCAAAGTTCCTCAGCATCAATGCAAACTGCACCAGATGAGAACAGGTGCCAAAGTCTTCAGGAACTGTTGTGGTTTAACCCCAGCCGGCAACTAAGCACCACACAGTCACTCGTTCACTCTCCACCAGTGGGATGGGGGAAAGAATTGGAAGGGTAAAAGTGCTCCCAAAGGCCAGAGCATTTTTATATAAATCTTGCCTCAGATAATTCTGAATGAAAATACATTTGTAAATTCCAACATTTCCCAATGGGTTCCCCACCTAGAAGCAAGGGAGCCAGCTCAGCTACTAAGTCCTTCCTCGTGAATAGCTATGCTAATAATAGCCACTGAAATTAGATCAAACCACAGGACAGTGACAATAACAGCTCAGATTTTTCAGAAGAGCTAAATGACTTGTGCACTACACCTTTTGCAAAGGCTGGCTATGAATGGCACAAGAGGAGCTCTTTAATGCTGATCCCTTCTGAAAATCTGGGCTTGACAACAAATACTAAACCCCTGGGATAGCTGACCCTCCACTCTCTTGAAACATTAACATTGTTTATCCCAGACCTGAATGCTGAACTTTACAGCAGGACATCTAACCTGAGCAGCCAGCCCAGAAGTGAGATCACACAAGTGACTCTAGTTAGGAGTTAGAAACTCATAGTGGCATCTAACATGGATTTATCACTGCATTATTGTTTGCTTTCTCCTGCACCAGATACTGCTTAGGAGGAGCAATATAAGCTCATACTGGCTCAAACAGGGTTTGCACGGGTTGGGGAGAATATATCAAATGTCGTGTTATTTTGGCCCCAACAGCTGGGAAGGAAAAGAAAATGGCTCCAAGCCAAATAAAGTCAGCCCTCCCCACATACGTCATTTTCTTGGGCTGCCATTACCCCATCTCGTCCCTGCTGTGCCAATGCTTCTTTGCCCACCTGTGGGCTCTATTTCACTGTTTCACAACCTGATCCATGCTTTCATCACCACATATCCTACATTCAAGCAGTACCCAGTGCAATCCAGAGGATTCAGATGCTGCAATGGGTTCTCCCCACCTCCTGCTTTCAGGTAGTGACCATGCTTGTGTGCTTGCCTTTGAGGGCTGCTGCTATCCTAGCTCTGTCTCCTCATGTCTGTTTTGAATGAACTGTAGAGGTAATGCCATCACTTTGAAGATGCTGCATCTATGCCCACTTACAGATATGCTAGGACCTCATCCCCGTCACCTTTGCTCATCCCTGTGTCTAACCAGGGTGAAAGGATCAGCCCAGAGAGTGACTCGACCGCCTGATGACAAATGCTCTTCTTTCATGATCTCATTCCTATGCAAGGGATGTTTTTGCTACCAATCACTCATCACCAGTTGGCTGACAGTGGAGCAAGGGCGAGGAGAATGAAGGGGGGAGTTGTGCGCTGCCCTGCTCTGCCTGCCCTCGGCAGGACATGCTGTCCAAAGGGAGCATGCTTAAGAGCACTGCATCTATTTTCATGGCACAGTTTGAGGAAGTCGGCTCTGAACCAGCAGCAAGGACAGTGGAGGGAGGGTGTGCTGCAGTCATAAAAATTCCACCGAGATAAATCAATAGAGGGAGGAGGAGAATGAGAGGGAGAGATGGCAAAGTCAGACATTGTTCATCTCTGCCCACAGGACAGAGATGATGCCTTTGTGGTCATGGGGGTTTAATAGGAATGAAAGATAGCCAAGTCCAAGTCAGAGAGGAGCTGTCAGGAACAGGTGACAGCCTTTAGTATGGGCTGGTGGAACTGGATTTGGGGGGGTCTGGTTCAGACAGCCACTGAGTGCCAGACCTGCTCCTGCATGGTGCTGGTTTGCACTTTCTCAGGCAGGCTGAAAAAGAGAGTAAGGAGCAAATTGGCTTGCAGCAGCAAGCAGCAGAACAGTGGACTAATGATGTGGACTACTGCCAGTCCAATCCAGACAGGAACTGCCTCCCAGAAATGCTAGTTATGGGTGAGCTAGGACACCATCTCTCTCATCAAAACCAAAGGTCCTCATTATGGTGGGAACTCTGTTTTCTGTCTACAAAAGACTCAAGATTTTGAACTGGTTGCACCAAGGGCTGGGTCCATAGCAGCCCCCACCCCAGATTCCTTTTCTAATCTTCAGCAAGGGGTTATCTGCCCAGGAACCCATAGTGCCCTGTTTTTTCATATAACTCATTTATAGTATAAGTCCTGCAGCAAGGGATGTATTCTCACTAGGTTTCTGCACAACACTACTATTGCTATAGGAACAAATTAGGTGTATTGAGCACTGCTGGGCTGTATCCTAATAAATAAAAGAACTGTCTGCTTGCCTTCTCTGGTAAGCTGGTGAGCAGCTTTCCTTGCCTGTGTTTGAAAGGTATATCTGAACTTAAGACTGGATTCAACCCGTGTCCACACTATCCTTCATGCCTGTGCTTAAAAGGGATATTTGTCTTGAGTTGTCCATCAAGAGAAAGCCCAAGCCCTTGTTTGTATGGTCTTGACTTTCCAGGCATAGGTCAGGCCAAACATGCTACGGCTCAGCCCACCAGTCAACACACAGTCTTTAGCTCTTCCTAAGTGTGCCATGGATGTCCTGACCTTGAGCTAAAGATGAGCCTGGAAAGGTGTCAGTGGTCACCAACACCTGCTCCCAGACATAAAAAGCAAGTGTTCTGGCTGTGACTCCAAAACGGTGGTCTGCAGACCAGAGCACAGGGCTCTGCTTTGCCTGAATCCCTCTCAGAAAGACAGGAATTCTTCTTCCTTCTCTTTCATAGGAATACACCATTGATATCTTCTTTGCTCAGACATGGTATGACCGGCGTCTTCGTTTCAACAGCACCTTGAAGGCCCTCACACTGAACACCAACATGGTGAGCCGCATCTGGATCCCAGATACCTTTTTTAGGAACTCCAAGCGGGCCGACTCCCACTGGATAACCACTCCTAATCAGCTCCTCCGCATCTGGAATGACGGAAAAGTGCTCTACACGCTCAGGTACATCCAGCAGACACTGTAGCTGGCTGCTGAGGTGAGGGAACATGGAGCTGGTCAAGGCAGAGGAGGTTTTCAGACACCCTGGAACAGAGTAGTGGAGATGTCTCCCAGTGCTGATGGGAGTACGCATGGAGTACTGGTTGCAGAATAGGCTTCCTCTTCCTAGGATGAAGGCTTCAAAAAATCAAACTGTTTTGCCCTATCATACCTAGAAAAAAGTTAAAACTACAAATGTTTTCCTAAACCAAAATCCTTTAAAAGTTTATGTTGCTCAGTCCAGCTATTTCATTCTGACAATAAACATTTGGCTTTTGTTCCCATAAATTCTCACTCCCATAAATGAATCTGAAAATCTCACTAAACAAAAAGGCTTTTTGAATGTGAAAATTAGATGGTTTTTCTCACTTTGAAAATATCCAAACATATGTTTTATTTTGCTGCTGTTTTGAAATGTTCCTGCAAACAGACTGATCTTCAACAAATTAGTGTTTCTCTCTCAAGGAAGCAAGAAGCCTTCTGTCACATTGTGGTGTTTGAATCAAACCACCTTCACCAATACAAAATCTCAATCTCCCTCTCTCTCTCTTCCTCTCTCAGACTGACAATCGAGGCTGAATGTCTGCTCCAGCTGCAGAATTTCCCAATGGACACTCACTCCTGCCCTTTGGTTTTTTCCAGCTGTGAGTATACATATTTTTAAAAGTTTTAGAGGTAAGTAGAGAAACCTCAGTAGAATAAAACTCTTCTGGGGAGACCATTCTCCCTTTTAGCTACATTTTTCACCTAATCTCTATGGCTTTCTTCCTGGGCCATTACCTGTCATGCCCTGAAGAATCATCCCACTCCTGGGCTAGCAGAGGTCTTCAGGGACAGATTCACAGCACCTCCCAAGTTTCTCTTTAATTTGGGTGGATGGTTGGAAGTGATTATTTCACTGACCTTCTGGTTGCTCTAGACAGAATATATCCCTTCAGCTGGCAGACAAATAGCACTTATCCTGCCATGCATCCTCCCTCTTCTGCTCTCTGAGGGGACAGCTTCGCTTTCCAGAACTCAGCCCAGACAGGCCCACTTTCTGCACCCAAGGCCATCGCAAAGGAAGGGTACTCAGACCCCCCCTCTCAATCGCCACTTGTCCATTCTCATCAGCTGAGAGGGCTGCTGATGTTGGCACATCTCCACTGGTAATTTTGCAGGGAGCTTTTCTGCACCAAGAGATTCCTGTCCTCATGCGTTGGTTGGAAATCTGATCTAGTCATCTCAGCTCGGGTTTGCCTCTCCTGCTTCCCCTGCTACTGGAGAAATGCAGCTCACATGGCTCTGAGGTGCTTCAGAGGGAGGCAGCATACCATCCCCTCGTCTCCCACCATCCCTCATTCTTTGCTAATTAACGTTACATGCCATACATTCTTGCTAATTAGAAACACACTTTCAGTTCACTGCCAGGTTCTTACTCTTT
>NW_009597452.1:27336-59432 GCF_000690535.1 Cariama cristata
CTGAGGAATTCTCGAATAGGTGTTGAGGTCCCTGCTTCACAGTAGGCTTGTTTCTTTGTCAAGAAAGCCACAGCCAGAAGGAGCTATGCTCCAGCCCACAAGACCCAGGTATCCTTCTCCATGGAGAATGCACCCCTTCTTTTCCATACATAGATCAGCTCCCAGGGTGAGAGGTATAGAGATAGTCAGAGCAGCCACAGCCATGCTACCTCTCATGTTGGCAGCTTTGTATTCCTGGTGTATTCCTTCATGCCTGGGAAGGGAAGGTAGTCATGAGAAGTAGTGAAGGCCCCATGCTGCCACAGGGAACTAAAATTCGTAAAGATTTCAGGCTGGGGGAGTCCTGTTGCACCAACCCAAGTCTTCTTCCCACCAGTACAGTGATTAGAAAGGCTCTGTTTCTAGCATCGCTTTTCCCATCCATAGGATTTGAAGCAGTCCACAAGGGGAGGTGCTGTCCCTACTCCCATTGCATGTGGTGATGCCTAAGGGAACCTAAAGAAAAGGCATGAGAAATACCTGTCTGAAAGCTTCATGTTTACAAAACAGCTAGAGTGAGTCATCAGTGCTTTTGCAGTCAGGGTCGTGAATGAGGTGGAAGCACATGACGAAACTTTCACTGGTGTCCTTCCTTGCCCCTTTTCCCAGATGGCTATCCACGTGAGGAGATTGTCTATCGCTGGAGGCGCTACTCCATTGAGGTCTCCGACCAGCGCACCTGGAGGCTCTACCAGTTTGACTTCACAGGGCTGAGGAACACCTCGGAAGTTCTCAGGACTGGGGCAGGTGAGGCAAAGGGAGGCAGCCCACAGAAATGCCAGTGCGCTGGAGACCTTGTGGGAGGCAAAGAAGTCATCAGACAGCTCCACAGTGGTAGGGATGGAAGGTGACAACAGCACAGTTAGAGAAACATAAGAATGAAGGGATGGAGCTCTGCTAGAGGGAGCAGAAGTGATTGAGATGAAGGATGAGGGGAAGATGAAGCAGAGGTAGGCCAGAACCACTGACATTTGTGAAAAGGAGGGTGACAATGTTGATGTGAATGAAGCTGTCCTTAACTGAATGGTCAGGAGGGAGAGGAGATGGAGCTCAGATCCACTCTTGCTGCAGTATGTGCATATGATGTGATCCCTGGATGATGCTTATAATTGGAACAGGGGTGGGGAAATCAGAACTTGCAGGTCTCAGTCTTTCCTTCTGTAAAGTTTTGTGGGGCTGATGAACAGCTGAATTATGCTTTAAGAGATAGGAACAAGGCTGCATGTGTGCAGAAACCAGGGAATGAAGGCCTTTCAGCTCCTCCTCCTTATAATAGCTCACATCCCCTTTCCTTCCCACAGACAACTGAGGAAAGCCTCGTTGGAATCCTGTAGGTGGGGTGAGCTCATATTTTCAAGCTCTCTGAAGCAGTAAGTTCAGGTAGTGCTTCTCCCACTCTGCAGAAAGGTGCTGTTGCCAATGCTGGCAGCCAGCCTCTAACCAGGGTAGAAAGGCAGCACAAACTGGGACAAGAAGTGGTGCAGTGAAAATGTCTTGATACACCAGTGGCTGTCTGACATTTGTAATCCTCTTTTTTGGTAATTGCTTGCAAGTCCCATCTTAACCCTAGAGCTGTCAGGTGGCTTTCTTCCAAAACTCACTATGAGCCACTGAAAAAGAGGAAGAACCTCAGCTGTAAGTTGCCAAATGAGCAATTAGGCACTACATGCCTTTTCCAGGGCTAAAACCAGAGTCTCGATGAAAGTGATTGAAGGACACCTCCTTTGTCACAGCTCAGGTAGGTAGTTAGCAAGGCAGGCCATGTATCCTGTTACAGCTAAATAGCTTCTATAGAAAAGAAACCCTTGCAGCAATCATCTGAAGATGAATACTCTCTACAGTTTCTTCCCTGAAACTTTTCCAGATAGTGTGCTTTTCAGCGTGCTGGGACACACAGTCAGGCCAACAGAAATGCAGCCTGGTGGCCACACAGCCAGCCAGGCAGATAACCAGTTGGGCAACCACAAAGTCAGCTCTTACATTAGTCACAAAGACATTAAGTCAGACAGCTACAGAGCCAGCCAGGTAGACACAGAGTCCACTAGCCACAAACCCAGCAAGCCAGCCACAATGTCAGCGAGTCACCAAACCTATTTGGCCACACAGCTGTCCATGAAGCTAACAATCTGGTCAGCCACAAAGCCAGCTACAAAGCCAGCCACAAAACGAGGCGGCCAGGCACTTTTAAAACAAGAAAACCTCATCAGAAACACTCCAAATTCTGAAACTTTGCTGATTTTTGTGTTTTAACAAGCCACATGTTGTGATTCCAATGTCTCTCTTGCTTTTTCCTAGGGGAGTACATGGTGATGACAGTTTCTTTTGACCTAAGTAGACGTATGGGTTATTTTGCTATTCAGACCTACATTCCCTGCATCCTGACTGTTGTTCTTTCCTGGGTGTCCTTCTGGATCAAGAGAGACTCTACGCCAGCCAGGACATCCCTGGGTAAGAGACAGGTTGTTGCATGTCTGATGCTTGTCAAACACTGCAAGGCTAGCAGACTGGCAGCATTGGAGTACAAAATCACGTAAAGCATTTTGCCATTTTCTGGCACTATTCAGCTTACTGGAGGATAGTCCACTCCTCCATCTTTCTGTTTGTAACACTATCCTCAAGCTCAACCAAATCTCCAGCTGTGCTGGCTTGGACTACTGGATTATTTCAGGATAACACAACATTCTCATATCTTGATCTGAGACCTGAACATAGCCTTTTCCAAGTTGAAAATTTGGTATTTTCATGCGCCAAAAGGGAGAGCAAAGGGGTGAGCTGCGGCATTGCAGTGCTGGCCAAAGGGCTTCTGTCACATGCATGTATTCTGCATTTCCTCATGACTTTTCAAGAGCTCAGTGTAGGACCAGTGACACGAAAGTTGTAGGGTAATGAGCAGAGTAGCTCAGCTGTATCCATAGAGTCCCAAGCTCTGGCAAGACGTGGAAGCCCTGTAGGCACAGCCTACAGTCAGTCACACCACAGTGGGAGTCCAGGACATGGCAACAGCTCTGTCTATTGTTTAGATTTTCTTAGCAGCCTCCAGTGGCTCTTTGAGGCAGGAAAAAGCTTATGTTGATTGAATCCTTCTCTGATAGGTGTTAGAGAGGTCTTTACGAATCTTTAATGCACTTCGGCTGTATCTGCATTTTGCTCTGCTTTCCAGCGCTGTCCTTCCCATCAGCCCCGCTGACTTTCCCTTTAATTGGAGGCAGCATTACCATCCCTACCTGCGGGCCTCTACAGGGAGGGAGAGAAGAGGCAAGGGGCCGTCAGCATCAGGCAGGACTATTGAGAGCCCATCCATTCTGACCATCTCTCCCCACCTCCCTATCAAAATCAATTTCTTTGGTGCCCATGGAGAGAGCAGGAGGAGGAATGGTGTGTCATTTCCAATGGAGCTGAGGGTACACCATAGTCCGTGGCTGGGAAAGAAATGAACAGCAAGAGGCAAAATATTCTGCATGGCTGACACCACTATGGTGGCTGTCTCAAAAAACAAAGGCAAGTTTCCCCAGGAGGGGTCCCCTCTCTGTGGGAAGGCACCTCAGCACATCAAGAGTAATATATTCTCTCCACATCCCCTGTTGTACTTAATACAAATGATCCCCAGTACATTTCAAGTCTGGCAGCCTGCATTAAGGAGATGTAAACCAGACCAGTTCCATTGACATTTCAAATGGAAGTCATATTACATCTGCTAATGCAAATACAGCAGGAAAATATGAAAATCTCTTGCCATGCTCCCACCCAGAGCCCTTGGAGTGACCACAAGAATGGGGGGCCTAATTTATATGAATGCTAGAGAAGGAGGAACAGGTGGAGTTCCTGCTTCTTCTCCACATTCTAAAAAGCAGTGGATGAGATCACAATACCAACTCTTGCAGCTGATCCTTTACTTCTGGAAACAGGTCTATGAGTTTTACTGCTGCTGCAAAAACCATTCCAAGCCCCGTTCAAGCCAAAAGAGATTCTTTATCATCTCCTACCTACTTGCCCTTTATGTCAAAAAAGGGATAGATTGTGAAGAGCTGTCTCTGAAGAATAGCCACGAGCAGGTTGAAAGCCTATGGGTTTCTCTAATTCTAAAGAATTAGAGACTGAGGTAACAAAGGGAACCTTGTGGTTGGTATTTACAAGAGGCCGCCTGATCAAGGGGAGCCTGTTCACGAAGCCTTCCTACTCCAGCTACAGAAGGCATCGTGCTCACGGGCTCTCATTCTGATGGGAGACTTCAACCACCCCAACATTTGCTGGAAAAGTAGCATGGCAAGCTGTAGGCAATCCAGGAGACTCCTGGAGTGCATTGAGGATAAATTCTTAAGCCAAGTAATAGACAGCCCTAGCAGAGGGCAATACTGGACCTGATGGTTGCCAACGCAAGTGAGCTAATTGATGACGTCATGACCGGAGGCAGCCTGGGCTGCAGTGATCATGTCCTGGTGGAGTTTGCAGTCCTGACCAATATGGGTCAGGTGAAGAGTAAAGTCAGGACCCCCTGGGAAAGTGCCCTCAGAGACAAGGGAGCAGAACAGAGCTGGCAGATCTTTAAGGATGCTTTCCATAGAGCACAAGAGCTCTTGATCCCCAGGTGTAAGAAATCAGGCAAGGAATGCAAGAGATTTGGCATGGCTGAGTCAAGATCTGCTGGTCAAACTAAAGGGCAAGAAGGAAATGCACAGGCAGGGGAAGCAGGGACAGGTATCTTGGGAAAAGTATGGGGATGTTGCCCAGTTTTGTAGAGATGGGGTCAGAAGGCCAAGGTGCAGATGGAGCTGAACTTGGCAAGGGATGCAAAGAATAATAGAAGGGCTTCTATAGGTGTGTCAGCCAGAAAAGGAAGGTCAAAGAAAGTGTACTGCCTCGATGAACTGGCAAACTAGTAAAACAGATGAGTAGAAGGCTGAGGTACTCAACGACTTTTTTTCCTCAGTCTTCACTAGCAACCTCTCTTCCTACACCTCATGAGTGGATGGACCACAAGATAGGGCCTGGGGGAGCAAAGTCCCTCTCACTGTAAGAGAAGATCAGGTTTGTGACCATCTGAGGAACCTGAACATACGTAAGTCTATGGGACCTGAAGAGATGCATCCCAGAGTCCTGAGGGAATTGGCTGATGTAGTCGCCAAGCCACTCTCCATGAATTTTGAAAAGTCATGGGAGTCTGGTGAAGTCCCTGGTGACTGGAAAAAGGGAAACATTGCACCCATTTTTAAAAAGGGTAGAAAGGAGGACCCTGGGAACTACCGACCTGTCAACCTCACCTGGCACATGGAGGACAGGGAGGTGATTCGAGACAGCTAGCATGGCTTCACAAGGGGACGGCCTGCCTGACCAACCTAGTGGCCTTCTATGATGGAGTGACTACCTCAGTGGACAAGGGAAGAGCTACTGATGTCATCTGTCTGGACTTCTGTAAGGTCTTTGACACAGCCCACCACAACATCCTTCTCTCTAATTTGGAGAGAGATGGATTTGATGGGTGGACTGTTCAGGACTGCACCTGCATCAGGACAACCCCCAGTGTAAATACAGGCTGGAGGATGAAGGGGTTGAGAGCAGCCCTGTGGAGAAGGACTTGGGGGTGCTGGGGGATGAAAAGCTGGACATGAGCCAGCAATGTGCACTCGCAGCCCAGAAAGCCAACTGTATCCTGGGCTGCATCAAAAGAAGCATGGCCAGCAGGTCAAGGGAGGTGGTTCTGTCCCTCTGCTCTGGTGATACCCCACCTGCCACTCTGGAATCCTCAACACAGGAAAGACATGGACCCGTTGGAGCGGGTCCAGAGGAGGGCCATGAAAATGATCAGAGGGCTGGAACACCTCTCCTAGGTGGAAAGGCTGAGAGAGTTGGAGTTTTTAGCCTGGAAAAGAGAAGGATCCAGGGAGACCTTATTGCAGTCTTTCAATACTTAAAGGGGGCTTATAAGAAAGTGGGGACAGACTTTTATAGGGCCTATAGCAATAGGACAAGGAGTAATGGTTTTAAACTAAGAGAGTAGATTCAGACTAGATATAAGGAAGAAATTTTTTACAGTGAGGGTGGTGAAACACTGGAACAGGTTGCCCAGAGAGGTGGTAGATGCCCCATCCCTGGAAACATTCAAGGTCAGGTTGGATGGGGCTCTGAGCAACCTGATCTAGTTGAAGATGTCCCTGCTCATTGCAGGGGGATTGGACTAGATGACCTTTAAAGATACCTTCCAACACAAACTGTTCTATGATTCTGTGATGAGCTTTGCATTGGGCTGAACTCAACCTGGGAGCAAATGCTCAAAGACAAAGGGAGAACAAGAACAGAGGCCTTTGCATTCCAGCTCTGGCACACATCAGACAGAAATAGCAGTCCTGTGTCATCTGAGACATTGCCATGCTTATTGCTGACTGGGCCAAACATCACTGACTGAATCCCAACTCACCCATTGTCTGCCCAAAGCCATCCATCCAGTGGTATTGCCTCTTACCATGTCCTTCCTTTGGACTCTCCTCCCATCATCCAAGCAGTTCTTCCTGTGTACAGCCTCAAGCAGAGTCTGAGTTCCCCACTCCTTTACCAGTCCACATTGGTGGCCTGTATGACACCTAGGTTTTGAAGATCTCTTTTTCCACAGAGCACTGTCAGAGGGCACCTCAAGACCAGAGTCTGGCTAAGCAGAGCAAAAATGGGACCAGACAACCAGAGGAAATTCTCTCCCACAAGAGAGGGGAAAATGGGGATGTTTTGGGGTCTGGATGCATGTAGAAGACCAAGTGCTCCTCTTCATTACTTAAATCAGCTCTTTTCTGTCTTAGGTATCACGACTGTGCTAACAATGACGACCCTGAGTACCATCTCCCGCAAGCATCTTCCCCGTGTTTCCTATATCACAGCCATGGACCTCTTTGTCTCTGTGTGCTTCATCTTCGTCTTTGCAGCTCTCATGGAGTATGCTACACTCAACTACTTAGTGGGAAACAAGAAACCACTTGAGCACAATAACAGGAAAGTGAGGCTGGTAGGTCAAAGGGGCCAGTAGAGGTGGATGCTGTTAGAACTCTAAGCTATTTAGAAATATCCCTCCTGAGCCTGCATTGGAAACTGCTGATGTGGTTTCGTGCCTGACCCACACTCTGTGTGCTGGGTCTGAGCGCCTGAGACACAACCAGGAAAAGCAGTTGAGGCTCCTCTAAAACAAGGACGTCTCTGCCAAAGCCAGGTACCCTGTGCTCTTCAAAATTGCTGGAGAGCTTATCAGGACAGTTTAGGATGACTCACAAGACCAAATGTAAAAGTCCACTTTAAGACAGGGTGATCCACACCCAGCTTCTTCTACCTGTACCAGTTGGATCTCTGTGGATTACAGAGGTATCTTAGGTCACAGAGACGCAGAAACCTACTTTCTTTTGTGGTCTGTCCATCAGAAGACCTCCTGAGTGCAGGGACAGTGATCCCAGAGTGGTCATCACCCTCTTGAGAGCTGCTCAAGCCCATGGCAGGTACTTCTGACACATCAGCTGAAACAGGCCTCTCAATTGGGACAGAACTGAAACCAAAAAAGACGCATCTTCTGTGCCAGCCTCATTTCCCAGTATGAGTGGAGAGAGGTCTTCCATGAGGCTGATGATATGACTCTTCTCCTGGGCCAAAAGGTTATCAGTCACACACAGCCTTTTCCCAGCTTTTCTGCAGCAACTGACAGCAACTAGAAGACACATCTGGACTGTGTGCTGTGTCTTCAGAGACAGCTGAGCTCAGGGGAATGAGGGAAGAGGCTAGCACAGCTGAAATCAAACAAGTCCTGTTTCTGCACTGACCATTAGTGGCAGAGATGGGGAATCAGAGCAGTTAAATCTTTGCTAAGACTATGCCCTAGGGTGCCAGGGAGGAAACTCACAGTCATGCAGGGAGCTGCCAGTGCCCACAGTATGCCAAGGTGGTGATTTACAACCAGGTGCAGAAATGTGGGATGATCAGTCATCCCTCTCCATTGAACTGCACCTATGCTATGAACTGATCTATTGCCAGCTAGATGGGTTTTGGTGTCTAGAACATGTTTTCTTGCTTTTCTCTTCCCTTTAATCCACCTATCCCTCCTCATTACAGCCGCCTGCTGGTGCACAGGTGATGCCATCCTTTACCACCATCAACATCAACAACATCATGCACTGGCCCCCAGAGATAGAGGAGGATGAGGATGAAGACCCTGGCTCCCCGTGCCTGGAAGGAAAGGAATGCGAGAGGTTCTTCTGCTGCATCGAGGACTGTCAGACAGGAATGTGGCGAGAGGGGAGGGTCCGCATTCACATCTCCCGCCTGGACTCCTACTCTCGTGTTTTCTTCCCCACCGCCTTCCTGCTCTTCAACATTGTCTACTGGATTGCCTATCTCTATCTCTAGCCATTCTTTGTCCACAGCTGGACTGGACTGGAGACCAGCAAGACGGGTTTCTCAAGGAGCATGGAGAACAGCATCTCTTCCGTTGTAGTCGATCGTTGGTCTGAACAATCCAACCTGGTGATTCCTTCTTCCTGCTCTCTCATCTCTTCCAAGAAGAACCAGACAGCTTTTTTTTAGCCTTCTAACATATCTTTTTAGAGAATCTTCCCTTCCCAAACAACCCCCTCTCCAGCACCACCAGCATTTTACTCCTTGTAAGACTGCCCAAAAATGTCCTACTCCCATCTCAAAAATTAGGGATTTTGTCAAAAACAAAAACTTTAATGCGTTTCATTTTTCCGTCCAATCCTACTACAAAATTCCATGGGAAGTGATGACAAATGGAGTTTTCTGCATAGTTATTAATACTGCAAAGGAAATAAAGTAGATCTTACAACTTCTGCACCACTTCCACCAGAATAGACTTTGTGGAGTGCTAGAGGCTTGGAAAGGTCAGAAGGAAAGAAGTGTGAAAGAGGGCAGCAGTACAGCTTTTCCACAGTAGCTGGACTTGGCTAAAATATTTCGAACCTGTCCAGAAAGCTGACAGTGGCACTGAAAAGGATGGAGTAGCTGCAAGCCTCCACCAGCTCCCTGTAGAATACCTGTGGAGCATTCCTCATGGATCACTCCACTTGTTGCACCAAGTGGCATCCAAGGCATCCACCCACTGAGGCATTTCTGATTCTCATCAGATGGTGGTAAAAAGCACTTCACAAGTTTGAAGGGCCCATCTGTCTTACTGGAGCAGACTCTTTAGGGCCCACGGTGACATTCTGCTTTGTGATCAAGACTTTGAGCAGGCTATGCAGCTTACTTTGGGCATAGACAAAAGAGGGAAAAAGTCCTTATGCTATAAAGACCTGCAGCAGTCTCATGAGCCCGTTGTGAGGTAGCTTTCTTTGGCCTGTCTGATGTGAGCTGGCCCCTATTGTACCATGCATCATAGCAGGGCAGTGCTCTCCTTCACAATGGCACTTGTTGAAACCATCAGATCTGTGCTTGGTAGTAGGTGCTAACCTGAGAAAGGGGTACTAGTACAGGGAGTACAATCAGCTACCAGTGCTGCACCTACCAGTGGTGGGGAGAGAGCATTCCTACAGCTCAAATGTGTTTCCTTACTTCTTTTTTTTTTCATAATTACATAAAAAAGAGAATTCACTAAAACTGTGTGGCTTGTCCCAGTTGCTACCAATATGTGGCCCTTTGCTTCCCCAAATCAGGAAATGGAGTGAGTCATCCTTGGTAGATTTCAGGAAGGTCAGACATAGTGAGATGGTTTGTTATGGTCCATCTTAAAGGGACAGAGAAATCCATAATACAGTCTCAGCTGGGAAGAAACTGCATAATGTAGAAGAGGGAACTCAGGCTCAAGGTCCATAGTGTGTACATCAGCTGCCTCCCCATTTGTACCAACTGTTGATGTAGCTCACAGCATGATTGTGAAAAGCCATGTGCCATTAATAGTTACTGTGTAAATTATGAAGAAAAAAAAAAACTTTTTAAAAACACCATGTTTTAGAAACAATTAGTACTTAAAAGTCTTGTCACAAGAAGAAAGCTGGCATGGCTGCAGAAAAGAAGTTAGGAATGGCTGGCTCACAGGATAGCTAACAGGGACAGGAGGTTTTACGTATTCTTAGAGAGCAATTTGATCTGGTTTAAAGATGGATTTTGACACTGTTAAGTCTGATCTGAATAATGAAGTGTCATGTTTAATTCATTCATAAATATAATCTTACCTTGATTTCAGAGGAACAGCTAGAGCACCTAATTAAGTATACAATAGTACAACACTCAGCTAAGTATAACCTAATGGAGTCAGACCAGCATAGCTCTGGAAGGAGAAATTGTGCCTGTCTAACCTGTTACAGTTCTTTTAAAATAACAAGTAAGAGATAAAGGTTACCCAGAAGCATAATTTGCTTAGCTACTCCGGCAGCTTTTGAAAGGATGGAAAGAAATTATGGCGGGTGGTTCTGAGGAAATTGATTTAGCAAAAGAATTATTAAGGAGGTTCTAATTAGAGGAAATTAACTGAGGAGAGGGGAAAAAAAGAATTGTTAAGGAGGCTCTAATTAGAGGAAATTAATGTTTTAGAGAGAAAGACACAGAGAGGGAGAAGTCTAAGAAAAGAATCAAAACAACTTCCAGACAAGGAGAGCAGCTGGGTGACAGTTCCGACTCCCAGCCAAGCAGGTTGATGTTCTGCTCCTGATAGCAAAGCACTATTAGATGTAGCAACAGAAAAACCTTATGACTCAACCATATACCAACAGGGAGCTGGATTAAACAGGGTCCTGTGTTCTCTGTGGGGAGCCAAAAGGAAAGAGAACCCTAGTTTAAAACTGGCTCACATGACAGACTCTGAGTGAAGCATGTCTTCACATGTCAGAAGGCAGCTGCTAGCGTGTGCATGGGAGGGGGCACACTGGTGGCAAACCAGGGCCCATGCCAAATATGCTCATTAAGAGTATGGTGGTATAAAACATGTGCAGGCAATGTAGGCTGCACTGAACACAGGCAGCAAAATGTGGAAGAGGAGCATCTGAGAAACAGATGGTGGAAGGGAAAATTTAACATTCACGTGCAAAGGAGTTCAAACATCTGCAATTCACTGTATCTCTGAAACACTTGGGAGCCTTGATGGACACAGATGATTGTCATGGGCACCAGAGTACAGACTTCAGCCCTGAGAGCAGCAGCTTGTTGAAATTAGACCTTTTACAGAATCAGCCAGGAGAGAAGCAGGGTGTACAAGAGACCTAAGAGGATGACAGGGAATTGGGCAAAGTAGACTTGTAAAATTATAAGATTTCACCAAAAAAAGATAAAGCCAACACACACCTAGGTAATTTAACCAATGATGGAGGATTTGACAGAGGAAAATAGCCTAGCGTGGGCTGGAGCACAAGGAAGCTGATTACTAAGGCTGGGGAAGGAGGAGGGAGGGGGCTTTTTGGCTTAGGGAAATCTGTGCCCACCATAAATAGCTCAATAAATAAAGGCATGCACAAATTCAATCATGTTTTTAAGTTTCTACAGTATCTCAAAAAAGGAAAGCTAAGGAAAGCCAGAAAGAAAAATCTGCCATTTTTTGGAATTACTTTGCAAAGCTCCAGTTTCCTGAAAAAAGGTTTTCCTGCTATCAGCAGAGAATCCAGGGCACAGAGACATCCAGTAGCCGTGTGTTGCCCTGCTGAGCAAGACAGTGGGAGCCAAGCTCCACTGGTCTCCTCCTAGACAGGCATAAACTACCTGTCTTTCCCTGCATGCTGTAGTTTTTGCCATCACACTGGAGTGGGTTATGGTACCACAGCGTATTTCAGCCTGGGACAGCTCTTGCCTTTTCCCCAGCTCACTCCAGAGGACACAGCCCAAGAACACAGGGTTGAGCCACTCTGGGCAGGGAGGGACAGAGACACCTGGGCAGCTGCTCCCCTTCCTGGGGACAAGCAAGTCACATTCCCACCCCTGGCACCTACAGAGGACCTCTGTCAGACAGCTACATGACAAGTTTCCTTTCTGGTGGCCCAAGAGTGCCTGATGCTGGCTATTATGGCTGATCCAGTAGCAGAAGAACACATATCCCAAATTAGTGAAATTTGCTGTGAATGTGGTCAGTTCCATCTCTGGACAATCATCTCTACAACTTCCAGGGTGAAATGGATAATGAACTCATCTGCCATATCTGCCTTTAGGCTCTGCTCCAACCTATGGACACTCCCTGTGGACATATGTACTATTTCAAATGCCTTGAAAACTTCATGCAGGAGTATAACTTTTGTCCTGTAGATCAGAAAAAGCTCTCTTTCCAGCAGTGCCACAAGTCCAGCCTTCTAGTACAAAACCTGTTGGATAAGCTGACTGTCTTCTGTTCTTTCAAGGCAGACTGTCAGCAGACAATGCAGTGGTGTGAACTAGAAGCTCATCTGCAGAACAGGTGTCCTGGTTTCAAGAAATACAAATCTGAACTACAGCGGAAAAGGAATCCAGTTTCCAAAGGGAAGGAACATCCCCTTACCAAGGTGGAGACAAACACACATAAGGATCCAGAGGTACCAAGTGGAGGATCATCGCTTGTGGCTGAAAGCTCTGCAGCCTCTGTGGTATCGTTAGAGACTGCAGAGCCTGGACTGGTTAATCCAGCTTTTGAGGAGACAGAAGATCTTCCTTAGAGAGGTAGTCTTATGGCTGAAATGAACACAACTGAAATTCACTAAGAAGACCTAGAGGAAGAGTTGAGGATGAGGATAGCTGGGGGCAAAGACACCCCACAAGGGAATATTGTTGTTTGGGAAGTCTTGCAGGATTCTGTCATTGCTGCAGATGGAAGAATAGCACCTGGGGACCATATTCTTGCAGCAAATGGTGTCAGCATCAGCAGCATGACTCACTGTCAAGCTGTGTGCTTCCTGCACCACCCAGGGCTCAGTATTGGGGTCAGTTCTGTTTAACATCTTTATCAATGATCTGGACAAGGGGATCAAGTGCACCCTCAGTAAGTTTGCAGACAACACAAAGTTGGGTCGGAGTGTTGATCTGCTTGTGGTCAGAACGCTCTACAGAGGGATCTGGACAGGCTGGATCGATGGGCTGAGGCCAACTGTATGAGATTCAACAAGGCTCAGTGCCAGGTCCTGTGACTGGGTCACAACAACCTCGTGTAAGGCTACAGGCTTGGGGAAGAGTGGCTGGAAAGCTGCCTGGCGGAAAAGGACTCAGAGGTGTTGGTTGACAGCTGGCTGAATATGAGCCAACAGTGTGCCCAGGTGGCCAAGAAAGCCAATGGCATCCTGGCTTCTATCACAAATTGTGTGGCCAGCAGGACTAGTGAAGTGATTGTCCCCCTGTACTTGGCACTGGTGAGGCCACACGTCGAGTGCTGTGTTCAGTTTTGGGCCCCTCACTACAAGAAAGACCTTGAGGTGCTGGAGCATGTCCAGAGGAAGGGCAACGAAGCTGGTGAATGGTCTAGAGCACAAGCCTGATGAGGGGCAGCCAAGGGAACTGGGGTTGTTTAGCCTGGAGAAAAGGAGGCTTAGGGGAGACCTTATCGCTCACTACAACTACCTGAAAGGACATTGTAGCAAGGTGGGGGTCGGTCTCTTCTCCCAAGTAACAAGTGATAGAATGAGAGAAAATGGACTCAAGTTGTGCCAGGGGAGGTTTAGATTGGATATTAGGAAAAATTTCTTCACCGGAAGGGTTGTCAAGCACTGGAACAGGCTGCCCAGGGAAGTGGTTGAGTCACCATCCTGGGAGGTATTTAAAAGACGTGTAGATGTGATAGGGAGATGGTTTAGTGGTGGACTTGGCCATGCTAGGTTTATGGTTGGACTCAATGATCTTAAGGGACTTTTCCAACCTAAATGATTCTATGATTCTATGATCTGGCTAATGATGGGGCTGGAAACAATGATTTCAGTATTTATGTTTTATGGCTTTTGTTTGGAAGACAAAAGGAAGTCAGGAAAAAAGGTTGATTTCTCATTGCTCTGTCTCCAACTCCTACCCTTCCGCTCCAAATTATGCTGTGTAAGGGACCATTTTTAGACTGTATGCTCTTCAGGGCAGGGATTCTCTTATTGTGTGTTTGTACAGGGACTAGCACACTAGGGCTTGATCCTTAACTGAGATTTCTGGATGCTACTTATAGACAATAAACAACAGTATGGACTACCTGTCTTCAACACCATTATCTATCCATACCTTGAAAGAAGGCTAAAAATTGTGCTCCATCCCCCTCCCAATGGGGTTACTGGAGCTGGTTAATATTTTCATTTCCCCAGAGAAAAGTATCTTGTCGTAAAGTGGGGAAAAATGTTGGTCTGATATTTTTGGGGTGGGTGGGTGATTTTTCTGTTGTTTTTTTTTTTTAAGAAAGACAGAAGTTACTTTAAATCAACATTGCTCAGAAGCAGTCTCTACCATTTAAAATCACTGTTTCTAATGCAAGAAAAACACTTGCTTGGTCCCCTCAGTCTGTTGTCATTGTAAAGAAAATACCAGTGTTTCCCAAAGTGTTTTGCAGGGGAGGGGAGGGTGGTGGCATTAATATTTGGTGGATTTTATTTTGGCCTTTCTGCTCCCCATCATAATGCAGGCAACTTTTGGGGTGATCGTAACCAAGAAGATGACTCCAGCTCTGAAGGCCCCTTAAGAGCCACTCAGCCTCCTGTCCCCGAACCATATGGAGGAGCAAAGGCCAGCCATGCCTGCATGGCTGCTGAATCCCGGCCCAGGCCCACACAGTCATGTTTGTGACATCCTACCCTTTGCTCCTTTGGAGAAGCACTCATTAGTCATGCCTGATGAGCTAGAGAAATTAATTGGCCTCTCACTATTCCCCCTCCACAAACGCTGTTGCCCTCCCTGCATCCTGCGCAGCCCCGCCATGGTGCCACCACTGCCTCGGCCTTGAAGCTCCCCTAAAATCTCCCCTAAATATCCAATTTACAGAGCAAAGAAGGAAAGGGAGCATTGATGCTAATGAAAAAGCCCCTTTCCAACCATTAAAACTACCATGAGATCATCATAACACGTAAAGCAATGCATGAGGCCTGCCTGAGAATCGCCTGCTGCCCCAAAAGACTCCTCCACGACCCATATGTGCTTCATGACCTTGCAGGGGGATGTGGCCCCGCCATAGTCTCACCTCACCCACAACATAGAGGAGGGCTGAGCCATCTCCAAGAGGCCGCAGCCCACACCACGTTACTTCCTCTCCTTACTCTTTCTTGGGGGGGGGCTTGTTTTCTGGGTTTCATCCTGCCCCACAGCCCGTCCCAGGCCACCCGGGGTTTTATAAGGGCTCATACCACCGACCGGCACCCAGCTCGGCACAGCTTCTCCCACCCACGCACGAAGCAGGGCCACGGCAGCGCTCCCACCCGCCCCCCAGCCCCCGTCGCCGTGGAAACCATTAGGCCGTGGCGCTGCCTCCGGGACTTGAACTATAAAATCATCGTATTTCTAAAGTGATTTTTTTTTTCCCCTTTCTTTCCCCACTTTTGAGTGCCAACGGGAGGTGTTGTTATTTTTATCTGAAGCGCAGCAAGGGAGGGTGCTGATTTCTGAGGAAGGCCGGGGTGGTCGTGTGTCCTGGGTTAGAGGGTCTGTCGGCTCAGGGGAGAAGCTCTCTGCAACCACAGTTCACACCAGCCCGGAAAGTGAAAACCTCCCTCCACTCTCCGGCACACATTATATCCCTTCAAGCCTTGACAGTTCCCAAAATGTTAAAAACATGAGGTGGGGAAGGGGGGGGAGGCGGGTGGAGGTAGAAGAGAAAGTTATATTAAGTCATTACTTTTTATATTCCTAAAATATATTCATTATAATTTGTCTTTCTCTTAATGCCTCAGATTTATAGGCTTTGGGAAGATTGAATTTAAGGAGAAAGAGTTTGGCCAAAAATGTTTCAAGCTGTGTGCTGCCGGGCAAGAGAGGAGACATAAACACTTCTTTCTACCTGCATGGCCGCAGCATGGTTGGGGTGGGAGCTGCCACCCCAGGCCTGTGTCAGGGTGACAGCTACACCACGCTAATTTGCTGGGTTTGTCTCCTCTTGGAGAAATGGCATCAATCGCGTGACAGCACAGCACAACTTCTGGCAGCCCATTAGGGGCAGGAGGTACCTGCTGTGAAGTGTTGGGGTATAACATGGCTAGGGTCCCAGTGTTCCCATCAGACTGGGTAAAGAAATCCAGGTACCCAGGAGAATGCCCTATTGCCTGCAGACTTTCAATAAAATGTGGTTGGGAAAAAAGATTTGGTCTGGGTTTTTTTAAGGATTGTGCAAGAGAAAATTGACTCAATTTTCTGTCAGAGGAATCTCAGGTCTTTCAGGTTGGGTTTTTTTGTTGTTGCTGTTGCTGATTCTTTATATTGCTGCCTGGCATGATTTTAGCCCTCTCTCCTTGTTTTTTCCCCTTCTCCCCACATCTGCCAAAAAAAGTAAATAATACAGTCCAGGTCTCATCCATCCCAGCCACACTTCTGGCACCATCTGAGCCCATATGACAATAAGAAAAAGACATGATGGAAGAGAGCAACCAAAGCCTTAATAGTTGCTGTAAGCAGGTCGGCATAGCAACATCTCCAGAGAGAGCTCTCCATGGGGTCATTTCTATTCACTTTAAAGCCCACTTGGGCTGCTAGAGTGGTATAAAATGGACTCAGAAAAGCTGTTAATTAGGATTAGCAGCTTCAGGAACATCAAGCCACAGGGCTCCAAGCTGAGCCATTTATCTGAGAGAACTCAAGCCTCTTGACCGCATTCTGAACCAAGGCACAGGACGCCACATGTCAAGGCAGACAGCTTTGGAATCAGATGGCAGAGCCACCCAGTCATCATGAGAGATGGTTCCTATCCCGGCTGCTGAATCACACTGCAGCACCTCTCCTGAGATCAGATTGCCCTTTGCTCAACTCGAATGGTTGGCAGGTCCAAGATGCACCAGCCAGCTGTACAGGAGCAGGGGAGAAGGCACAGACCCATCTTATTAATACAAGTTGCATGTGGTATGAAATCCACAGGACATATGGTGGGTGCCCCTGGGTGAGGTTTCTGGATGACACATATGCCATAACAGGTCTGTAGGGCTCCAAGAGAAATCAACCACTGTGGACAAGAGGTGGCAGCCATGGGTGTATGCTCTTTCAAGGCCAGTCACAGTCTCCATGGAAAAACAAAGTAGTGACTTGTGTTTCACAGCTGCTGGGATATGACTTTTATTCTATTGCCATAAGCTTCCTGCCCTTCATCAGTCTGCAGCATGACAGGCCCAAGGAAGGTGATAAATCCCTCATGTGTAGCAGTAACACAGAAATCCAGCTTTGCAATAGCTTCTGTCAAGCAAAACAGACTGGAGGGAAAGGTTGAACCATTGCTAGACTGCCTTTGGGCTGGTTTGCATCTCTCATGTGTTACTGACCCTGAGAAACTTCCTAAGGCAATCTTTTCTGACACCTACCCTTTCCAAATGCAAGGTGAGACACACATGTCTCCCTCACATTACTCTGCTTCTCATGGTGTTTTTATCTCCTCAGGGTAAAACACTACTTGAATTGGAGCAGAGCTGAAGGCAAAACTTCCCATCTGGGAGTGGAGAATTAGCTGCCTTGCATACATCACTCTTAGTGGAGAAATACATTAGGTCTGGTCAAAGAAATATCCGTGGCAGCAATTCAGGCATTCACACTGCAATCTGTTTTTCAAGATCATGCAGTTCAGGGCTGCTGGCAGCCGTGCTTTCAGCTGTGTCCATCATAAAGGGAAAAGTCTTTTACCATATTGACAGCTGGACCAGGTTCAGGCAGATCTGAAATCAATTTTAAGGCAGAACTGGGCCTACACTCTTCTCCCATTTTATCCACAAAAACTGCCAGTAGCCTCAAAGAGTATACACGACACCAGAGACTCACCAGGCCAGAAAAACAGAAATCCCTACTGAAGAGTTTACAGTCAACATCTTGAAAATTGTAAGTACCTGCTGTGGTCCTTGCCATAATGGAGATCTTCTATTGCTCCTCTCCAGGAGATGTCCTTCACCAAACAACCTTTCTATCACAGAGCTTCAGCCAGCCCCCAGCAGCATCCAACGGAGATCAACAGCTCAAGGAAAAAAGTCAAGACAATGTGTGAGAAGAAAAAGTCATAGGAAAAATTTAGTAAGCTAGAACTGTCACACCTCAAAAGAATATGTACAATGCTAGGTGACTAAATCTGTGAGTAACACCATATGTTGGTGCTTTGGCCAAGCAAGTAGAATCATAGAATAGTTTGGGTTGGAAGGGACCTTTAAAGGTCATCCAGTCCAACCCCGCTGCAATGAACAGGGACATCTCCAACTAGATCAGGTTGCTCAGAGCCCCATCCAACCTGACCTTGAATGTTTCCAGGGATGGGGCATCTACCACTTCCCTGGGCAACCATTCCAGTGTTTCACCACCCTTGTTGTAAAAAATTTCTTCTTTATATTTAGTCTGAATCTACCCTCTTTTAGTTTAAAACCATTACCCCTTGTCCTATTTTGGTACTAAACCAGAAAGAAAAAGGAACCACACAACTCTTGTGGAACCGTCTCAAATACCCTGCATGCCCCCTTTGCCCAACACCACTGGGATATGAAAGCCTAACAGCTGAAACATGCTGAGCTCATTCAGGCGTTTCTCATTAGTTTCCCAAGATTTCTCAATATTCTGCTTCTCAATATATTCATCTGGCAGCAAATTACAGATGAGGAAAAAGCATCTCTCCCTCAGCCATCCAGAGAACACAAAGCGACAAAGCAAAATCATAACAGACAGGGAAACTTCTTGTGAGTCATCATCTTCCCCCCTTTCCCTCTCCCTTTCCAACATTGCTGATAGCCCTGGGATTGTTCCATGCAGCCTGGAACCAGGAGGTAACTATTCCAGCAGGCAGCACTTCACTCCAGAGGAGAAAAGAGGATTTTTTAAACATAGCAAGACTTTTACTTTCGTAAGTAAAGGAAGAAAACAGCAATTGCATCTTTGTATCTCTCTACTTAGGCGCCTTGTACATGCTCCTCTGAGACTGATGGCCCAGTTATGCTGAATGCATGAAATGAAATAGCTATCTCTTTCCCAAAACACTTGCCATCATGCTCAATATGACCCTCCCCCCCAAAAAAAAAAACCAAAAACAAACAAAAACAAACCAACAACAACAACAAAAAAACCCAAACAAAATAAACCAAACAAGTGGATTCATCAATGAGAACACAAGAGCAGTTGTGATCAGTGCAAAACAAGCCAGGGTGGCTACATATATATGAAGTCAAATGAGAAGAAAACAGCCTAATGTCCATAGAACAGAGAAGATGTTTTTATCAAATCTCCAGAATCGTATGTCCAAACTGAAAGGCATTTTCAACTGCATTGATTCTGCTGTATCCTACTACATATTTCAAATTATGGCTTGATCACCAACTCTCACTGCTCAAAAAAGAAGATAAAAACTTACCCTAGGCTGACACATTTTAAAGAACCACTTTTAATTTCTTTGGACAAATTTTCAATGTATTTGTCCTTGAGATAAGGTTTGTTTGATCTGCATCGATATTCACAAAGTAACCCGCTTCTTCCTGGCTGAAGAGACTGAAATGTTTGCTAGAGAGACTTCAGATAAGCCATTAATACATGTTGCTGGGTTTAGGGGTTAAAGGGTCACCATTCCATGTGGACTATAGGTGGACAACATTTCTACAGAGTTTAGGACCTGAATTTAAATTCAGCACCAGTACGTACGTTTATATTAGGGGAAAACTTAGCAGGTTGAAACATAGTTCAGCATATTTCTAACGTGGTTTCCTCAATGCATTCTTCATCTCCCAGGAAGCCTCAGAATTTGGTCTAAAGGGTGGTTGAAGCAGGGCCAGCGTACCTCATCTGAGGAAGCTCTGCTCTTCCATTTCTACTTGGTGCACAGAGACTTCAGGTTCATGTAAAGGAGTATTTTGTTGGCTCCTCCAGCTCCTCCAGCTATTACAGCCCTCAGTCTTCAAGAATCAGAACCCAGCAAGTTTTATATTGGACTAATTTCAGCAATAAGTCCATGTGTTGACTTGCCAGCATCATTATCAGACTCAATAGCATGAGTCTCTATAGCTATAAAAAGCAAAACCACAATTGTCATCTTTGAAGATGAATTAGTGGTGTAAAGTTCTGCCACATGCTATAAAGTCTCATAACAACATTTCGATTGATCTTCACAGCTCACAGCATGCTACACATTGATCCCCATCCGTCATTAGCTAAAGCAATAGAAACATCTAGTTTGGAACTCTTGACATCCAAAAGTACAGGAAAGTGAGTCCACATACACTGTCCAACTGGTGAAAAGATGGCTAAAAAGCAGTGAGGCCTAGGCACAGCGCTCCAGAAAGGGAACCCCATGAACTCAGCTTGTCCCTGGTGCCCGCCACCTTCTTTCTGCTCTGTGATTCATTAAATTTAGGCCCTTGCAAACTGGAAATCTTTAGTAAGTGATGTGCCATCCAAAGACACAGGAGGTTGGTCATCTTGTTTGTTCCATAAGCCACACACGCACACAAAACCACACACTTTTTGCCACCGACCATGTCTTGCAGAAACACCTTTCATCTGCTGATTGTCCAGGCCTCTCTCCAGGGAAGAAGTTGTCTCAGCGACTCTTGAAAACACTGAGTCGGGAGAGACCTGTAATGTTGTACATGATGTTTGTTCAGGCTGAGGCACTGGAGTGTATGGGGCATGCTGGTTTTCACTGTCTTACACCAGCCAGAGGTCCAGGCTCTCCACAAAGGGAAGCAAGAGTGCATCAGCGAGAGTCTCAAGGGAGCTGATACGTGCATTTACAGAAAGAAAGAGGAAGAGCAGAATATGAGTTTAGAAGAAGTTTTACCCAAAAAACTTCATTCAAAAAATACATTCATCTGCTGATGAATGCAGATAAGGCATCTGCTCTCACATGCACTTCATGACTTTGGATGGAGCAAGCACAGCAAAAAAAAAAATAATCCAAAAATAATACAAAATTTCAGCCACCTAAAAATGTATGAGAACAGAAACAATTTCTCACTGTGATCAGATTCTAGAGCAAAGCCAGAGCTCTCCTCAAAAGATCAGGCTCTTTGTAGGCTGCCTAAAACAGGCTCTCTGAGGATGAAGCACAAGGACCTCACTTTCAAGCAAGCAAAAAGCCTACTGACCCCAAGCTGCCCATACCAGCTTGCTTTAATATTTCCCAAACCCCAGCCTGGCTAGAATAAGGCAGTGGCTCCTACCCAGTCCCATGCAAGGAGGCAATTGAAAATTGCTCCAGAACCCTCCAGTACCTGGGAGCACATCTCCTTCCCCAGGGATCCTAGTGCTCGCCCACACTGTGCCCCAGGGGAAATTACTTTATCTCTATGCTGTATTCAGGTATCCTGCTACAGATTACCCCCAAAGGGTCTAAATTGAAGACTAAATAAGAAGATTCAGGCATTGAGACCCCATGTTAGGTAGTCTCTGAATAGCACTAGCCCCCTCCATACAAATGGCATCTAACTTCTCTGGGGCAGTCAAGGTATTACTAAGCCTTCCCTGAACTCCAAGATAGCAGGGCCTGCTCAGTGCCTCCTCTTCTCATCTCAGGGACTGCTGCATTATAAAAGCAGATTATTATACTGCAAAATTTATTTTAGCTATAACTGGAAAAAGTAATCAAAGTAAATGCAACAGCTCAGGAGGAATCAGAGTAGGATTAGACATTTATATGAATAAGAATAGCTTCTGCGCTTCAACTTGCTGTGATAAAAATAATAAGAACCTCAGTTTTCATGCCTCAGGGTGGAAAACTGGTCTGTGAATAAGGCGTTAGAAAGAAATTTCCTCTCCCAATAGTAGTCCTCAACTGTCCAGGCCACAGCATAGTGTCTAGTGGTGTCTAGCGGCCATTGCTAGAGACAAAGCTGGCTGGAAGTCCATGGCCTTGTTCAGGACCTGCTTCAGTGGGGTGGGAGCAAGGCAAGTTGCAGTGTATCAGGCATAAATGAAACAAGCCCATCACTCCCTTTTCTCTTCGCATTTCCTTGCTATGTCTTAGTCCCTGATAATCAGTGAGTTTCTGTACTGGATTCCATGGATCTCCTTGCTTTGTTTGGTTTGTTTCTGTGCAGAGATGGATCACTGCTGCCCCTTACCTCCTCTGCCCCCATGCAAGCTGAGCCGTTAAGCTATAATGGCCTTAGCCCCAGCTGATTAATAAACTGGCTTGAGACTGTTGATCTCTTTGGACCATTAAACCTTTCCCCAGCGACTAGTCATTAATCCACCAAAGAGCCATCCTAGATGAGGTTGTTGTTAGCCCCATCAATCCTCTTTAGGGCCTCAATTTGCAGCAGAAAAGAGCAGGGAAGGGGGGGACAGTCTGCATTTTTCAAGCAGTGCCATCTGTTCCCCCAGGTTACAGACAGCTACGCCAGCCCCTGCATGCCAGAGCTTAGCATTTCCACCCCAGTGAGGGCTGTCACTGTGCAGCACAGACCATCCACCAAAGAGCAAGATAGTACCACACCAGACATCTCGGGTATTAAACAAGACCAGGAGAAAAAGCTAACATTTGTTTCCTTCATTGCAATGCCTTTGGCTGGGGCCAGAAGGTGTCATAACATATGGTTACCGTAGGAATACCTGCCGTATCAATTTCAGCAGAGATACTTTCAAACTTTCGAATTACGCAGAGCATTACTACCTGGAGGCCTAAGAAAGTCCCCTTGTTTTCTCAGCTTCTGTTTCTAATCCCAATGTCTTCTTTATTAAAACAGTCCACATCTTCAGCCAGAAGACTGGATTTGCCTTAATGATGACTCTGGAAAGTGACATTGCGGCCACCCTGACCATAGCCTCCAACAGTCTTTCAGCCTCTTCCCCCATTGTCAGCACACTAACTCTGATTATCTTTCCTTAGCTCTTCTAGGTCTCTTTGGTATCCTTAAATCTCATTATTATGAGCCATGCTTAGGGTCTTGGAAGGAGGATAGTGGCAGCAGAGGTATTGAACCTCACACTATACCCTCCAAAGTTCATCCTGGATGCAGCACAGAAATCACATCTGCAAAACCATAGTCCAATGTTTCTGGATTTTCATCTAAAAACTCATAGCTATTTTTTCCCTCCCCTGTCTCTGGAAAGTTACAGCTTTTGAACTCTGGATTTTATGTCCATGTGAGGTTTTGAATGAATGAGTGGTGCATGTTTAAGATCAGGTTTTATAGAGATAAGTTCATATAAGCCTGTCAGCTGGAACCAAGCTACATTTGCAGCTCCACACAGAGCAAACTGTGCCCCAGTCTGGTCTGCACTACTCCCTATTGCACTGCTGTTAACGGTCTGCCGGCACAATCATAGAATTATATACCAACATAGGATGATGTTGGTACAGAACTTATGCTACGGATAACAGTTATCTTCTGCAGCTAGTTGTGTTAAGGATGGCTGCTGTTGAAGCCCAGTGTTCAGGAAACATCAGAGAAAACAGCTTCAAAGTTTAAATTGGTAGCTTGACTTAACCATGATGCTACTGCTCCCACAGCATGTCCAAGAGGGGCAATGAGAGGGCAAACCCCTGACATTAGCACAGCTTGGAAGAGGACATCTCCATCCTCAGCCAAAGAGCTGGTCAGTGCTATTCTCTTTATTAGACTTCCCATGTGTCTGTGCCAGTGTTGTTTCATGTCTCTGTGCCTCAGTTGTCAGCTATAATTTGGAAATAACTGTGCCAGTTCTGTCCTTTCCATGTGAGACTTCTTATACCATGAAATATGTCTTACCATTAACAAGTGAAACTTTTACATGTTCTCATCAGAGGTCCTGGTATGCTTCTTTATTACCAGCATAGTGCCTGGCTTGCATGAGTGCATCACCAGATTAATGTGAACATGAGTCTTCAGAAATCATTTTGGCTTTAGCACTGCCTTGGCTGGTGCTGAGCACACCAAGTATAGCCAACAACAGCTGGACTCCATGGGGAGTGGGGAAAAAAGAAAACAACCACACACATATGCAAAAACCATCAGTCAGGTTCCTTTTAAATGATTAATGCAGTGCACAGTGAAAGGCTTTTCAGCTCTCAAATCTTCACGTGATTATATAAACCTTAACTCATCCCAGCTACTGAGGACATGTGTTTGTTTGTGGGCATTAATAGCTGCTGCGGTGTTATAATTAGAGCAGAAAATGAGGAGTCCCATGGGGAAATGGAGGAAACCCCACATTGCTCAAGTCATTTAAACATTCAGGGAGATAAAACACCACAGAGAAGTTCTGGAGGGAGCAGTGCTTAGAGGAGGGAGGGGTTACAGCCACCACAAAAGTTGTTTCTGCCTTTCTTGGGTCCATACAATCAATTATTGTTATTAATTATTTAGGATGCTACAGTAATAATTACTGCAATAATCATCCGAGCCACTGAAATAGCCCCTTCCAGCCCCTGATCTTACAGCACCTCACAGATTCCCATGCAGTATCTTGCCTTACTACCAGTGGTCTTAGATTCCCTACTGCACCCTTGGGAAAGTGAGGGCTGGTGGCTCCAGCTGGAAAAAAAGGACCACCCTAGCGAGAGCCCCACCACCCTTCAGATACATCAGTAAGGGCCTGGGGTGGCGGGTGATGGGAGCTGCTCCCACATGGGAGGGTAGCAAGGAGCACATGGTTTGGATGCTGCAGTTTTCCTGGGAAGACCTGCTGGGTGCCAGCGTAGAGTGGGGAAGGACCCTGAAAGCCTGCTAAACAACCAATGCATCTGTGGGAGCAATGGGGAGCTATGGCATGGTCCTGCTAGCCCTGTTCCCCAGTCCTGTCTTGGGCAGCTGTCCAAGAAGAACTTGCATGTAACCCCAAATTCAGTCCCAGAGAACGGTTTTCCCCAAATCCACCACCCATTTTTGTGCTGGTGACTCCCACAGCCTGTTCCAGGAGTGCTCATGTCTGCAGCGTGCTGCTGTGATTTCTCTGTTCTCCCTAACCGTGGTCATCATGGGCCAAGAGTCACCTGAGGACTGAGGATGTTGTACTGATGCCAAAGGTTTTGCTTCATCTCTGGGCCTTGTAAGCAACTGTGTTCCCCAGTGAGCAGCCAGCTACCAGAGTTCACTTCCCATCCCACAGCCTCCCACCTCCATCCACCCATCAGGTGAGCCCAGAGGACAGAAATGCCCCAACTCCCTTCCAGCCCCTCTCCTTCCCATCGTGTCAAGTGTTACCTCATGCATAAAGATTTAACTCAACCAAAAATTAATGTATTTTACAATGCCCACACCCTGAAGAAACACTGACGGACCCATACCATCAAAGAAGTAACTCTGAAAACCAAGAATCGTCTCTTCTCCACATCCAGCCTCTCCTTCCTCCCCCAGGCAAGTCCCAACTGCTGCTCACAGCATTCACGGTCCTCAGTGCGACCCAGCAGGCCACATCGCCCAGCCTCCCCGGGGGCTTGTGTAATGAGGAAGTGTCAGAGATTAGAGACAAGAGAACAGCAACTGCAATATAAAAGCAAACTGAATAATTAAAGAGAGGAGCTGTTCCTTGCAGAGAACAAAATGAGAGAGTTGTGTGATTTGAGCAGAAGTGACCTTTACACTTCATTACAAGGAGGTGGCGTCCTTATAGGGTTATTAATATTTCCAGCTGAATTAGCTTGAGTTAAAAATGGCTCAAAGGAATCAAGAGGGAGAAGGAGAGTGTGCACAAAAATACATCATTCTGTCTTTTTCCCCTCCTGTTTGCTTTTTACCTTTTTTGTAATTTGTTGACTTGAAAGCAGAAGGGCTGAGTGGTCACCAGGAACAAGGCTTCATTAGAAAGGGTGAGAGCCACAGGACAACCTGGCTGAGAGATCTTCGCTCCCCACTGGCTGTGCTTCAGCAAGAAGCCTGTGTGATGCCTTTGTGACTGTTTCCTCATGTTCTCATCTAGGGCATAGAGCGTGTCTTCATTCACCAAGCTGGAAACATGCCATAGGACTGACATCCAGGCAGTTTTGAGCCAGCAGTGGAGCCCAGTGCTGCTGCTCTTGGATCCACATGGAGTCACTAGGATCTCCTAGGGCACTGCAGGTCTCACATGCTCTCGTGGTTGCTGTCCACCTCCCCCTGGGCCAACTGATTGCCCTTCCCGCTGCCCACAAAACATATTCTTGCTTTCATCAGTGGGGAAATGGACAACTCTGTTCAGCAAGCTTTACCCCATCAAACTGTGGGGGCATTTACACCCTAACACAAGGGACAGACCAACATGCTCCCTCCCAAACAGAGACAAAGCTAAGGTCTTCACTAAGATTACTTTAGCAGAGGATAGACCGTGAATATGCCACAGAGAGCATAGCTGCTTTGATGCTGTAGCTGACAGAAGTTCACACATAGACACTTTTTTCCCCCAACGCACTCACAGAAAAGGACCTTTACTTCAGCAGGTCCCAGCAGACACAGACCCACACAGGCTTACAAAAGCATGACTGTCAATAATGTCCCAAAGCACTGGGTGAATTAAATGAGCAAAGCTGAACTCAGCGATCTGAACCTAAATCCAAGCTGCAATTTTGCTGCTCAGAGTCTCAAGGTATACACAGTTGTGCTTTTTGCTCAGATCACTCAGTCTCATATTAGTCCCATCACTGACTTTGCAGATGCAAAAGCACTGCTACCTTGATAACACATCCAAATACCTGGTTGCTTCTCCACAAGCCTGACCTAAACAATTTCTTTTAGTGCCTCTCTCTGCCCAGCGATAACAAACATCAGGAAAATCTATCCTAGCAAACAGAAGAAGAAAGAGACATGAAAGCTGTGCACATCAGTAAGGAAAGAGGGTGCTGTGGTGGAGCCTGCAATCAGTCTCATGGACTGTGTACCACCACAGCGGTTATTTCCACACCAATGACAAATGCCAATGAACATCTACTCTCACACCCACAAGGTGTTGTTATCCTGGCTGTAAGGGAGATGCAGAGCGACTAAATAACACACTGTCAGCTGTGCCAGACGGATGTAGCAGAGGCAGCAGAGGACCCAAGACACCTCACCAACCAGCCAGTGCCTCCAGCATCATCTGAGTGTTGTTCCCAGCAAATGCACAGGTTCCACTTTCTCACTCTACACGACATAGCTGCTGTCCGTTACTAAGCCCCACAGTTTTTGATGCTATCTTCACTCTGACAAAGGACAATGCTCTTATGACTACAGAAAAGAGGACACTGATGCACAGACCAAGCAGAGGACTTACCTGAGTTGCAAACCAAGCAGGGAAACATCCCATGGATGGAGGCTGAGATGCTGATGCTCCAGAGGGAGAAGTAGGAGGAGATATTGAGACCCAACGAATAGCCAAAGTTTTCCCCTTTTTGCTGGAGACTACTGCCCATGGGCCAGGCAGTGAACAGTTCTGAGGGCAAGAGGAGAAAATTCAGACTTAATCTGGCCTTGGTGCTAGGAGAAGACATGAACGTGAAGGGAGGGGAAGGGAGAGGCCAAACTTTCCCCAGGCTGGGTGAGGGAGGTAGGAATACCTTACAGGGACAGCAAAGGTGAGCTGTACCATCCTTCTGTACATAAGAGCATCCCTCCCAGGTGATCTCTGTCTGGGCTGTGCTCCAGAAGGAAGAGACCATTTCCTTTGCCATAGTGCCAGGGAGCTCTCTCTGAGTGCATCCACAAACTCTGGTGCTGTACAGCTGGCAAAAGTAGGAGTCAGCGAGCAGGATCACCATTATCAGCAATGATTCACAGGCCATAGAGATCACAGCTTGCCTTGTAGATGTCACTGGGACCTGGCAGTCAAGGAAAAACATCTTATTTATAGACTGGGATGAATTACTATTGCTGAGGTATAGCCCAGATGGGAGCTGCTGCCTGCTTTGCAGAGCAGAATAACTCTTTAAATGATACACGAGGCTGCAGGACCCCTCCACAAGGTGCTCTAGCTGGGAAAGGGCCACCTGGGCAGGGTGTGCAGAGCCCTGCCTCTCACACACAGCCAGACCAGGGCTGGGCCTCTCTTTCATAGGCTTCCTGGTGTTGGCTGATACTGTGCTGCTGTAGCTGGTTTTTTATTCAAGTCATCACTCATATATTAAATCTGAAGTGGCTGTTTAGACTAGACATGCTTTCTGTGAAAACTTTCACATGGGCTGAAAAAGCAATGAGTTTTACTGGGGACACCCATGGATTTGTTCCAGTGCAATTCCATGTGGACCCAGGAAGCCAGTGAGGTGCTCTGTGAAAGAAGCTTGGATGCCTGTGGAGTTGCCTCTGGGATGAAAATCTTTGAGGTCTGACTTAGGGTTGAGCTCACAGTGAGGCCAACGAGACTACTGATGAAGTCTCTTCCAACTCTTCGGTTTCATGATGTTTATAAGTATCCAGTTTCAGATTTAGGTGGAATTAGCTAATGGCATATAATGTTATTGAAGTAGGAGCTGGAGTTAGATAGGCAGAAAGGTCATCTACATTTTGTTTGCTGTGTTTCAACTTTCTTTAGCCAAACCTGTGGCTGAACAGAAAGCACTAGGGGCAGCAGCAGTCCTACACACCTGGCTGAGATCCACTGGGAAATGCAGCTGTGGTGCAGTGGAGAGAAAAAAGAAGGAAGGGTTAGGAAGAGGAGACATGAGATGCAGAAGACCCCTTGCTCATCTCAACAAACAAGTCCTACTTTAACTCCGCTAACACAGAAAACAGTAACAACAGTAGCTCATCATCTGAAGGCTGTGTCATGAATCTTTTTTCCTTGCTTTCACAGCAATTTTGCACTGTGTTTGATAGCTGATGTGCATATCCAAATTCATGCAGCCCTACCATCCCTCTCTCTCAGCCTACTCGCACTCACCCACGCTCCTTTCGCGTGTGACTCAGGATGAAAAGGGATTTAGAAAGATGCAGGGAACATTTACAAGCCGCCTGCAATTTGGCCCTCAGCCTGATGGCCACGTTAGTACCTCCAGTTTGCATTTAGAGGCCAGACTGGCCAGCATTTGGGATGAATCCCTGGGACGGGCATTTCTTCTGCCCCAGCACAGGCAGGCGCAGAGCAAAGCTGCACAAGGTCTGCCCCTGTTATTACTGTTGGCTGGACGTTGCAGGGCTGGATTTGCTTTAAGACAAGGCAAGTTTCCTGACTTCTTGCTCGATGCCTTGTCCATAGGCTGCATTGCAACATCTGTCCAAGACTGGTCACTGCAGCAGACCCAGGAGACCTCCTGAACATGGTTCCATGGCAAGGAGGTACCTCGGTCACATCAGGCAATGTAGGAGAGTAGGAGACATACAGCTTTGCTACATTTGCAAGAGAGCTATAGCCTGTCCTGTTCAGGAGCACCAGCAAAGTCCTGATTGTGTAAACATTTGTGGCTTTTTCTGGGCTGGCTGAGTGAGATGTGAAGACTTGAGTCTGTGAGCTCTCCAGCAAAATATCTGCAGCACAGGGGCACTGGTGCAGGTTCCACCAGCACAAAACGAGCAACAAAAATTCCCCCAGCTGTCAGGGACTGACTATCAGGCTGAGCTAACCAGCTTTGGGTGACAAACTAAAGTCAGTCCTCCCCTCTAACGTGGTTGCTCAGCAGCCATTTAGGGGAGCACGTCACCACTAACATTATCGTGTTTCCATGGAGACCAGATTAACAGAGTGGTCGAGAGAAGCTGCACTCCTAATCTCCCCCAGAGAAAAGAGCTTGCTGATACAAGAGACTTTTAAACATCTTTAATCCAAACTCAGAGTTCTCCTTTCCATGTTCTCTCTAATCCTGCTAGAGGTTACTAGCCCCTTTTAACCCTGAGCCCAGCACAATAGCATCAAGCAGTGCAATTACTCACAGCCTCTGCAGTCCCTTGCTAAAATAAAATCTGACCTCTCTCTCTGTAAAAGTTTGCTTCTCTTAAAAATAACACTTAAATACCCCAGCCCTTCATGTGCAAATGGCCTGCAAAATGATATCTGCATTGGTGCACTCAGCCTACTCTCTGGTGACAGAACTAGGCTCTGAGGACAGAGATTGAGGCACTACCTCAGTCAACCAAAACATCCAACTCCTGCCTTCTGTATTGCATGAGACACCTTTTATTGACTTTCTTCCCTTGAGCTTTTGCCTTTCCTGTGTAGCATCCCAGGTAATAGCAGATCCCACAAGAGCACCAGATAGTTTGCCCAGTGGAACAGTACACTGCAGTTGCACAAGTTTTACCTAAGAACTTGCTGATAATGACTTCCACAAAACTACGTTTGACCACTATCACTGCAAAGAAGTTCCCTGCTATACCTATAGTCTCACCTGCACTTCGGGCGTGCCAATTTTTTGTCCATTCCATGAAGAACATGAAGACAGTAGTGCAGCCTGACAGGAACAGCCACACAGTAGCTGGCAACCCAGCTACACACACTATGCCTGGACCTCCATGCTTTGTCTTGTCTGTGGGAGGCTTTGGGGGCCTCAGGACAAGGCAAGGTCTGGGAAACTGGGGTCCAAAACAGTCTCCAGCCTAGTGGTAAGAAGTCTAAACCCCTGATGAAAGGTCACTGTTGGAATAGCAAGGGCTCTTGGATTTGGACTCTGGATCTCAGCCTACATGGGCCAGGAAATCTTCCTTCCCAAGCCCTAACTTTCCCCAGGGGAACATCTAGACCCCAAATTTAATTCTAGTTTCAGAGGTAAGAACACAGTTACCATATTCTCTACTTCTAGCAGCCCTGCAAATTTAAGTACAGCAGAATGAGGTCCACTTCCCCTCCAGATCTTTTTGGCTTCATCTAACCTTTTCCTGATGGACCACTCATATCTCCAAATGCTTCAAGAGTTCTCCCTACCAACCCTGCCCATCCAAAGCAGGCATTCACTTTTTCAAACCCTCGGGTAGGGTCTTTGCCACACAGCTTTTGTTGGGTTTTTTTTCCAATAGGATGGGATTCATGTTGATTAAGTGTCCAGGTTTGGCTAAAACAGGACCATTTCTCATTTCAGTAGATTTTTTTTTTCCTTCAGTTGAATTTTTTAGTAACTGCACTTTCTGAAAGCTGACTACAGGTTTCAGGCAGTGCCTGCTTTCAGAGTTGATGGCAGTTAATGTCTGTGGTTGTTGCTGGGGCAGAAGTGGGATTGTTGTGCAGAAAGGCCCATACGTGTGTCTGTGTGTGTGTGTGTGTGTGTGTGTTCACATGCTTGTTCCCTGTGGGCTCCGTTGGGCTTCCCGTGGGGGGAAGGCAGAAAAGGGTCGCACCCCCAGGAAGCTGCAGAGGGGACAGGTGACCCAGGCCTGACCAATGCAGTATTCCATCCCATCCACGTGAATACTCAGTATAAAGTTCAGGGATCACCGGGGTCAGGCCTCTTTCCTTCATGGCCAGCATCCTGGTGGGACTCTGCTTGCTCTCCTGCCTCCAACCCTGACCCGTGCATCCCTGAATCCAGTTCCTGTCTCCTGTGGAGTCCAGTCCGGGACATCCAGGCGCCTGCCCTGCCCTGTGAGCACTGCGAGCCACTACAGTGTGGCACGTGGTCCCACAGTCATCATTGGGAACACCAATATTAGTTTTGCATATTTCTATTTCTATTATTAGCAGTATTAGTTTTAACATTATTTATACTCTTGTTCATTGTTATTGCTTTATTAAAGCCTGTTTTAACTTTCCAACCCATCAGTCTCTCTCCCTTTTCTCCTCTCTTTCCCCTTCTGGGAAAGGAAGGGGTTAATAAAGAGCATCTGCCACCCGCTTTAAGCGCAAGCCCAGCCTTAAACAGTGACATTAAGCCTCATCTACTTCTCTAAAACTCCAGGCAGGTGGGAAGCTGCACACAGCCCTTTGTGCTTTCCTTCAAGGGGTATACTGAGCACTGCAGATGTGGCTCATACACTGCTCCAGCTGTGTTGAGTCAGAGCCATGTGGAACAGCTCTGGCTGCTGAGCTGAACAAGACATCAAAGGCTCTGCCGCCTTCCTGTTGCTTCCAGAAGTTAAAAGGAGTTCGACTACTTGCTTTTTCTTGCCTTTACCCCAAAACTTTTTCATGAGGTTCCTGACAAAGTTTGACAGTGCCAGAAAGATGAAGAAGGGAGTGTGTCAAGGAAAGTTCAGTTCAATCTCAGTTTCATTACTGCTCCCCTGGCC
>NW_009597452.1:59463-85141 GCF_000690535.1 Cariama cristata
TGATAATGTTCTGCCCATCTGGAGGCATAGTTACGTGTTTGCACAGCCTTGTTCCAGAAGGTTAGAGCTTGTAAGTCAGCTGTACTACAAGGTCTCACCTGAGTCAGCCCTCTGGCCCTCTCCTGGGATCCTGCATGTGCTGAGGTTTCTCTTGGCAGTCAATACACTTGCAAACCCGAAGCTTCCCAAAAGCACAGCTCTAACACAGGCACAACATGTCTCCGGAAAGGGCCAGGCCTCAGCACGTCGGTGTCCTAAAGCTGTAGGCAATGAAGGATTGGTTTCCTCTCCAGGCTCTGAAAGCACATCTCTGAAGCACCAGACTGATTCTGATTAACATCTCTGATTTCAGATGAGAGCTCTGCTGTGGGATAGAGCTGGCATGTTGGATAAGAGGGAGCAAAATTAAACACAGGATATTTTGGGGAACGGTTTACTACATCTACTTCCATGGTCCTCCTTTGACTGAAGGGTGCCTGCAGTTTAGTTTATGGTTGTGCATGGTGGCTGGAGTTCAGCAGAAGTAGAAGCAAGGGGTAAGTTAAAGTAGCGTGCAGCAAAGGCTGTGTTTATAGCACCTGCACCTACAGGTGATTTTATTTTTTTTTTTTTGGCTGGCCGGATGATGGGCCACTGTACTCTGCCTTGTATCCACAGCCAATCTGGGTCAGACAACCAAGACTATTTCATCTGAACACAGGCCCAAACTTCTCGATCTCACCCCTCCAGCTGGTCTCTCCGAAAACTTGATGCCCAGAAAAGAAAATAAAACTGCAGAATATCATTATTACAGTTTGTGTGCAAACAGGTTGTACTGTCACCACCAAGGCCATGTCTAGAGGCCCAGAGACCATAATCAAGGACTTCCAGGAAGGATGATCTGCAGCCTGAGTGTCTGCTGGGGCCAGCACCACCCTGGATCTGCCCCTCAATCTGTCAGCCTGGGGCTGCAGAGGGAGCATGAGTGACAGGAAGAAAAAAAAGGCCTGAGGATGCCACATAGGTAGAAGAAGTGGCAACTGCCTTCCTACCTGCAGCTTTTGGGCACCTCAGTTGTCCTCACGGAGCAGAAACAGCACAGGCAGGACAGCAGATGCGTTTGAGGTGCTCGCCCCCCCATGCACAGGCTGGGTGCCAGGGGACAGCGAGTGGGGACCGGCTTTGCTGACTCGGCCTCAGCTGTCGGGCCAGATGTGTCTTCAGTGGGGTCTGTCACGCTCCACTGCTGTGGCTTGTTTTTGCTGGCAGGCAAGTGCTCAGCAACGGACAGGCAACCAGAGGGAGGAAAGCGGGAAGAGGAGGGGGCAGACGAGATAAATAGGTAGTGTGAGGATAACAAGGGAGGACAGCTGGCCTAGAAAACTCAAAAGATAAATTGGCAAGAAAAAAACTGAAGCTAATTCCAAAGTACCGCCTGAGCCGACAGGAGAGAAGCACCATGTAGCACCAGCTCCCGCTGTGACTCCTTGCTGCTGAGTGTACCGGTGGCCAGCACACAGCCATAGTTGGCAGCTACCAAAGCCCTTCACGTCAGCATGGTTTAAAGCCAAGGAAAAGCAGGTGGCTGCATGGCTTTCCCCACCAGCAGCGACCCGCTCTGCAGGACAGGGGCGGCTGTTCAATCTGCAATGCACCGTGCTTGCGCACCAGCTCCCGCTGTGACTCCTTGCTGCTGAGTGTACCGGTGGCCAGCACACAGCCATAGTTGGCAGCTACCAAAGCCCTTCACGTCAGCATGGTTTAAAGCCAAGGAAAAGCAGGTGGCTGCATGGCTTTCCCCACCAGCAGCGACCCGCTCTGCAGGACAGGGGCGGCTGTTCAATCTGCAATGCACCGTGCTTGCAGCACAGATTCACCAACCCAGGCCACATCAAGCCTCTGCATGCCTGCAGGACAGAAACAGGGCTGCAGTGGACCAGCAGGAACTTGTCTTGGCCTCCATACTGCAGTCTTTTCCTTACGTTGTCATTATCCGAGACCCTCAACCCCACCAAAGGAGCTGCGCAATAGTCTTAGTACTGCCTTAGTGCAGCACTAAACCCCACAGAGCTCTGGGGAGGCCAGAGATGAGGGCTTGCCACCCTCTCGACTGGGCCAGCAGGTATACGTGAAGCACTAAAGCAATTCACCAGTGGTCACTGAAGCAATTGAGGCTAAAGGACTTTTTATCATTCAGGTCCTCTGATGCACCACAGCAAGAGCCAGGAACATCGTAAGGCTCTTCAGTAGCAAAGAAACCATGAAGTGCACCCTCCTGACCTGAGCAGCATCTCGCAGGAGGTCTGTGGCCTGAGCAGAGAGATGAACCTGTGTCTCTCAGCTCAGCATTTTTCCTGTGCAAATGAGGCCAGCACATAAACACACAGCACTAGTGTTTTCACAGATGGCATCAGCAAGATAAGTTGTTTTCCAAGGTCACAAACAAAGATGGAGGAAAAGTAAGAGCAGGAAGAAATGAGGGACCAGGGAGCAGCCTGTGCTTTCCAGGTTGACAGAAAAAGCAGGGGGGACACTAACAAAGAAAACAGAGCATAGCTTTAATTCGCTTCCAGCCACCCTATCCAAAAGCCTCTCTTCCAGCATAGGAAAGGCAGCTCACACTTAATCCTCCCCACAGATATTCACACCCCTCCCTTCAGTGCCTGGAGCCTGACTTGGAGAAGTGAAAACAGCCGCTACAAAGTCAAAGCTAAGTGGCAGCTTCCCATTTAACCAGCTCTAATTGCCAGCTGAGCAGACGGTTAATCTCCGAGAACGTGCTGCGATGCGGGTGTTGCTGAGTCCCCGTAATTACTTAAGAGCAGCCATCGAGGATGACGGGAATTGGCAAATTATTCTCCCTAGTTTCTTTTTTCTTTTTTTTTTTTCTTTTTCTGCACTGTTTTGTGAATTAGCAAATAGCTTTTTTTGCCCAAAAGCAACCAGCGCAAGATTTCTCAGCAGTTCAGTAAGGATGAAGAGATTATATCTGGGCTGGCTAATCCTGTGTGGGCAGGGAAAGAAAATGGGGGGGCAGCAGTGGGGAATCCCACTCTTGGCTGGGCCCACCATTGGGAGGAAGAGGCTGGAAGTGAAAGGAAAGAAAAGCTGCAGTCATAGGTGACGTCTTGAACAGAATTCATCCCAGCAAGCCAGCGCTGGCCCTGAGTACAAATCACATCCAATTTCCAGCTCCTCAATGGCTCTATTGAGTAATAAATCAGCTCTACATCCAGGCTGGCTGAAACACTCACGCTTGCACAGTTATCTTATTCAGTGCTGAGAAACTAAAACCTTCTTGCCAAGGCCAGCAGCCTGGGGAGAGTCAACCATCCAAATCCCTTCAAAGCTCAGCAGCAAAAAATAAAACAAAAAAATGCCAAAAACTACAAGACAGAAAGCAAGTCCCTGAACTGCAGATCACCTGTACATCTCCATTTGTTCAGCTATTTTTCTCCACTCTGGAAGAGATGATGCAGTGGGCCAAGTATTCAGCTAGTATGATCAGCTCTCTGCAAACAGCCGGGCCTCTGTCTAATTCAATGCTGATCTACACGTACAGGTAACAGGGCTTAGCTCCCAGCCCTTGGTTATCTTTGCAGCTACTTAAAGTCTGGTTTTCTCCCTAGAGACTTCATGACTATCGCTTAGATGCCACTTTTAAGTGCCAGCATAGCAGCACTTCTTTAAACTGACTGTATAGGCAGAAGTCTTCAAAGCCACCAAAAGAATTGAGAGATTCAAAGTCTATTCATTTTAATGGAATCAGGTTTGTTCTTCTGTAAAGAGTTCCTAGAAGTTTAGATACAGCCACATTATAGATGCAGCAGCACTAAAGCACCGCTGACCTCCTGCAGCATGCCCAGTCTGCCTGGGCCACCTCTGGGTGAGGATGGGACACCCAGGTGGATTTGGGCTCTTTTTTATGCTCTGCACTGCCAGCACACATCCTAAGCCAGCTGCAAGCCACAGCAACCACAGTATCTCTACCTCCATCACCTTACATCTGTAAGCGGCTCTCCATCTCAAAGCCCATCCCTCCTATTATTATCCCACAGTAGCCCTTCAACTCAATGAATGCTAACCACAGTGTCGCAGGAGAACAGTCAGAGACCACTCAGACAGATCTGAGCTAGTAGTTAGTTTATTGAGTTCTAATCAGTAAATTTAGGTATATAAAATATATAATAAGTACAGATGGATTGGTGGTCAATACTCTACTATTTGTTACACTTAAAGTTAGTATGGGATACAGAGATTATCGCTTAAGCTTACTATAGGTATCTCAAATGCTACACACATGCAAAAAAGGTCACTTACCAACCCATCAATGTCTGGTGTCAGGTAAGGGATCTTTCAGCTTCAAGAGGTAACGTTGAGAGGTGTCCCTACTCAAAAGGAGACCACCACCGCACAGCCAGCTGCTATGGGGGGAGAGCTCAACAGACCCTGATGGCTGCTGATATTTATAGCGTAAAGTGGTTGATTTGTAGTCAGATTTTCTGCTGTGTTGACACAGCTTCAGCCGCTTATCAGCCCAGTCTCCATCCAAAACAGATTTTTTGGGGCTTGGTGTGCTCAGTTCTCACTGATAGCCTCACACAATAGGATTAACTTCAGTTAGGCCTACTTGCTAAGCATCTGCCTGGACCAGAGTTCAGTTAGTTCAAACAGGAGGCGTGCATCCCTCACACCACAGTGGTAAAGCCATTATCACAGCAAATTGAGGAAGACTCATTCAATAGCATGCCTGATCTCTAGCAGCACCAAAACATGCCCTATGGACACTGCCAGACCTTCTCAGCAGTGATCAGAGGAGGTCCACTCTGCCAGGGCTGGGCTCTGCTCTTACCCATCAGCCACCCCCCATGGCAGGGGCTCTGGGGATTGCAGTTGCCCTGGGGATGGACCTGTGAGTGACCAGGGCTCGTGGGCAGCCACAAGCACATCTCCATCCTGCCATTCATCTGTATGCAGCAGAGACAGCATCAAATGATGGACCATGAACACAACACCAAGTGATAGCCTTCCTACAGGAGGATTTTGTGGTTACCCAGCAAGGCTTCTGTTTGCACTGGGAAAGCAACAGTCCTGGGTCTCCCCAGAAGCTCTCTGGCGACAGGACAGAAACCAGGGGAACAGGAAAGCAAAGGTGTGGAGGGCTCCCATTCCAAGTAAAGGGCTGTCTTTACTCACAGAACACCCCTAATCTCTAATCTCTGTACCTCCTCCCTGGCAGCCCTTTCCTCCCCATGCATGCCCCTGATACCCACAACACTCTGGGGCTGCTCACTTCCACTCCACAGACATGCTGATGCAAGAGCTACAACAAGACGATCCAGCAACTTCACCACCTAAAAAGCCCCAAAAGCTGCTCTGGCAGCCCACTCCCCAGCTGGGGAAAAGTCTAGAGGAACCAGCCAAAGGGCATACGCTTGCCCTCCCTCCCCTCCAAATTCACACACCCTGGGGAGCAGGATCTGCTCCTTTCTCCATCCACAGCACTCACTTACACTTATTCTCATGCTGACACAGGGCCTAAGCACTCTTGCAGGTGAAGGTCCCAGCCCTGTGGGTTACTCTGTGGTCTATGCAACAGTCCCAAGAAATCTTCCACCTGACAGCTCCCTTCAGCTCCAGAGGAACCAAGTCCTACACCAAGGGATTGCTCAGGTTGATGCAGGAGCAGAGCATTCTGCCTCGGATGAAAAGATCACAGCACTTTCATTTTGTACAAACACACAGCTGAGCCCAGCAGAAGTGGCCAAGACCTCCTCCTCGCCCTGCCTCCCTCAGCCCTATCTTCATGCTGTCCTGCTGCTACCCCCCCACCCCAGAGGCAGCCGTGTTTCAGCACTGTTGCTTCTGGGCAAGAAAGAGAGCTGCCGTGCAGCCGTCCCTACTCTCCTGCTGCCTTGTCTTGCCACGCAGTTGTCTAGTGCTCTTCCTTATGGATATTACACTTGGCTGACCCTAGGGAGATCCACTAAGCCTTTTAGCAGCTGCTCCTTGTGCAGAAGCCTTTGCATGGGGCAGCGTTAAGGCAGGAGCCCATGTGTGCCAGCACAGAGCCCAGTGAGCCACTCACTGCGATGAGCATCGCTGTGATGAACCATTGATGGCACGAGTACTCTGGGGGAGTTGTCGGTAGGGGGGAGCAAATTTTCACAGCAGATAAGCCCTAATGAACAGAAAAATAACTTCCTCTGTTACAGGAGTTTACAGAGTTACAACAGACATGTCTGGCCTTGCAAGGAAGAAAACATTAAATTACCAGCAAGGCCATAGAGCAATACCTGAGGCAGAATAGCCAGTGGTGCTGAGAAAGTGCATCTTCCTGCTGGGCTTGGGAGTCGGGGAATGAGCAAAAACTTACATGGAGGAGGAGGAATAACAGCGCAGGGGGGAGCCACGGCGCAGAAGGGGCTCACTGGGGAGCGGTCTGCGGTCTGCTGCTCTGCCCAGGCGCTGCAGCCTCCCCTGTGGCAGAGACAGCAAGAAAACTGTGCGGCTAAAATGCATCCACTGCAGCACTCAGAACCCCTTGTGGAGGGGAAACTGAGACACAGAGAAATACAAAGCCAAGGAGTCATTTCTCTAGGGCAGGACACCTCTGTACTAGGGAGAAGGAAACTTCAAAACTCAATATTGGCCTTTGCGCCTCACGATTCAGTTCCCACAAGGAATCTCTGTTGTCTAATATTGGCATGAGCACACGCTACAGCCTTTCTCACCACATCAGAGGGAGCTTCGCCATGGGAACTGCTGCTAAGCCACCTTATATTAGAAGTTACTACAGCTCTGCCAGGAAGCCTGCCCCGTGCTTTCTATTTTTAGCTGCAGGCAGACCTATTCATATCAGTCACTGCTGAAACTCAGGTCCTTACGCACAGATTTAGTGCAGTAATTCAGGGACATGAAGTCAGGTTCTCAGGTTTGAACACAGCTCACCAAGATAAATAAAAAACCTAACAGCCGAGTGCTCAAAAGCCTGAGGGTGATGCATCCTGCAGGGGGGGAGGTGAGGAGCAGGAGTGTGCTTTGCCAAAGGCACTCTCATCACACACATTTATTCCATGAGATCACACCACTACTTACGTGCAGAGCAAGGCACAGGCCTGAATGTGATTTACCAGCTCAGGGCCATAAACTGCAAGGGAAGCAGGAGAAATGGGATGAGAGAGAGGAAGAGTCCTGGGGGAAGCGTAAACAGCTTGCAAGGCTCCAAACTGGTGGTTGTTTTCCTGCTTGTTAATTATTTCATCTTAAAATGCTTTTAGAAGGGAAGCATTTCATTTGTGCTTAACACAGGGCAAGTAAAAAAGATGTCTCTGTTTACAGCTAGTCACTGTAAACATAAGGAGAGTAAATCTCAGAGGTCTGCAATAACTCAGTTATTTGAGTAAACCAATGCAGGGACAAGGTACATACATTTGGTGATGGAGTTCCCAATCAGCCAGACCTTGTTCTAATAATGCTTTATCATGCTTCCTCCTTTCACATGCATGATACCACTTGCCAAATCTACCCAGGTGACGGATAGTTCGAAAAATAAAAAAGACCTCAGCAGTGACATTACACACCTCCTTCCCAGGAGCACTGACATTGCCCACCATCAACATCCCCCTGCCAGCTGAGAGGCTGAAGGGCCCCCAACCAAGGAAAACTGTGGCACCTACATCTCCCCAGAGAGAGGCAAAGCACTCCCTGCAAACTGCTCCTCTTCCTTCACCCATAACCTGCCTCTTCTGCTCCTCCTCCCTGACCTGCATGGGAGAGATTTCACCCTCTGAGCCCACAGTTACGTCACCACAGGGAGAGAGTAAATCACTGCAAGCTTTTAGAGGCTCCCTTCTGTGCCCCAGCAGGAGCACTGGGTTAAACAGCATGGGATCGCAGACCTTCCAGTGCGGACACCTTAAATCAAGAAGCCCTCATGTGTAAAGCTTCGGCTATTCATAACATCCCTAATCCACAGTTAACCTCCTGGAGCTCTCAACAGGTCCAAAAACCCTCCGCAGAGCCAAGAGCGCCCAGTTTGGTGCAGAGATGGGTTCCTGCTTTGGAAGGAAATGAGAGAAGCCCCATGAAGGTGAAGGGGGCAACACTGATGCTGGACCCCGATATTTACAGTGGTCATTTCTCTGTACCTTCTTTGCAGCTGGTTACAAAATGTTGGTTACCAGCGTTTCTCTCTCTTCCCCAATGTCTTTCCAAGTGACAAACCAGAACATGTAAGTATTCCCATGAGCTCTGAACTATAATTCTGTACTTGGGGGAATTTAATTGAGAAATCTTTTGTCTGATTCTATTCAAAATTTGTAGAAAATACTATCTGGAGTTCTGCTAGCTATTTTGAAGCTGATAGAGGCTGTCTTTATAGTTACACTTTATGGCAGCTATACTCAACCTTAACAAAGGAAACCTGAGTATATACTCACCCCACAGAGAGCTCTTCCTCCTGCAGTGGGATGGAAGGAAGAGAGCCACAGCCAAAAACTGTCAGTCCACCTGACAGGCATTTGTATGGTCAATATCCATGGATTTAATCCCACCATTTCCACATGAAGGAAACATCACATAGAAAAGCTAACGGGGATTCATCCTTCCTGGCTGCAATGCCGAATTGGTCCTGTCTGTAGCGAGTAAGAAGCCTGAGGTTCTTCTGCTACAGGGTGCTGCAGTCAGAGAGGCAGCAGGAGTGTGTTTCACGCTTGCACAGCTAACCCGGTCCCCAGCCACTGCCCTTGGTCACTCAGCATGGGACTTGCTGATGGCAGCCCCAGCCCTCCTGACCCAAGGTGTCAGCAGAGCAGATGGAACAAACGGATAAATGCTGCTTCTCCCATCCACACGTTTTGCAGGAGGAGCATTGACAAATTAATGGACAAAACGAGCACAAAACAAAACAAAACAGAGTGTGGGCATATTAAGTCCTTTTCCATCCCCAGTTTATTCTTCAGCTGCTACCTTGAGACTGGCATAGAAACCAACGTGCTGTTTGCTTCATGCAGCTCCTGGGACCTCTGTGGCACGGTTTCTGCTTGGGTAACTTAACTTCTGGAGGCCATTAGGCAGGGTAATTTCACCAGTTCCTAAGCAAATGCCTGGAGGGGTCTTTGCAAAGCCAGTTCAGCGCAGCTGAAATATGGAGGAAATGTTCGTTTGAATTCTAAAGAGAAATGTAATGACTTCTTTGTAGTAAAGCACATTCAAATTAGCCCTATTTTGGCTGATCAAGGCACGATCTCATCAGCACTCACCAAGAAGAAATACTTCTGATCCAGCAAGCGAGCTTAACACCTTTGTGGAAGAGTTTTCATCAACTGACAACACCCAGTTTGGGAAAAATTAGCTCACAGCATCATTCAGGTGCAGACTTTAAAAATTAGTGCATTTTTTCTATTTTTTTTTCCCTTTTTTCTTTTTTTTTTTTTCTTTTCTGGAAAGGTATTTGCAGTCTGATGGGCCCAGCTCCACTGAGATGCCGTCTGGCTGAACACATCAGCAAAGGTTTGCTCTGCGAATGCCTGTGACCCGTTTATTCATTGATACATTGGTGAAAACAGCGCTCTGCAGAAGTGCTCTCGTGAGCAGCATCCACACCTGTGTGTGAGTGCTGTGTTCCAACCAGAGTAGTCAGGAGTGAAATTAAACTGGAGAGGAGGAGACGTTGGTTGTGGTGGTCGGGAAGCTGGAACAAGCCCCTGAAAAGGCAATAAGTAGCAAAGCTCTGGGCCACCCAAGCTCACCAATACAATACAGAGGGCAAAAACATGGAGCAATCATTTTGGGAGCAAGCACCTAGGGTAAGCGTCACTGGTGCCAACAGTTCAGCAGCACCACAACTTGGAACTAAGTGAGAAATCCAGTGGAATCACTGTGGGTTCACTGGCAACTTGCAAAGCAGAGAGGAGAAATAATCCCTGGTGGGATATCTGCACTGATGTCCCCAGAAGGATGGAGGGGCTCCCCATAGACAGGGGAGGCAGGAGGGATGCTCCTGAGCCCATGCTGGGTCGCAAAGCAGGTTTTGGAAGTAGCAGTAGCTGGTAATTAGTTGGATCTTACTGTTAGGATGTGCATATGGGAAAACAGAAGCAGAGAGAGAAGAAGAAATGAGTGAAAACAGCCAAGTTTATCCCATGGCTGGTGAAGCAGAGCACATGCCTGCAGGCTGTCTCCTTCAGCTCATTCCCCATCATACCTGTGCCTCTGCCCAGCCAGGTGCCTCCAAAGGCTGTTTTCCTCTTGCTCTATCTCTTGTTTCAAACCCTGGCTTTGCCACCTGTGCCAAACAAGACAGTGTAGGGAGGGGAGCAATAGCAGGCAGGTGGCTTGTTGGAAACTGTTCCTGCAACACCCAAACTTATGAATATGCAGCATGCATTACATTTTGATAGATGTGTGGAGACCCAATAGGATTATTTAAAAGAGAGGGAGACAGGACAAGTATGTGAAAGGTGCTTGTGAAGAGGAGTGGGCCAGTATTAGTGCAGTAGGTATCAGCAAAGGCTAGAGAGAGCTGTGGGAAGTAAACGGGGGGCTATTAGTCCTCCCATTGCTTTCTTATCCAGGCACAGACTGGTACTTGGCCTTGGCAGCTGTAAGCACTTGCCTGTGCTCATCCGTGCCTGTGTTCCTGTGTGCGATGGCATAGAGATGTTTGGCTATCAAGGGACTATATATATTAGCAAGCTTGTGCCCTGAAGCGTGCTCGTGCTCATGCAGAAGCATATGCCAGTGGAGAGCAGGAAACAAACACCCAAGAAATCCAGTTTCCTCTGGCTGAGTGACAAAGCACAGGGCCGATTGCTGTGGGGCTCGCAGTAGGTTAGGGTGCTTCTCCCGGGGCAGAGCAGGTCTGTGCTCTGCAGTTGCCCAGTGCCCTTGGCACAGCAAGGAGGAGAGGGATCAAATGTCCCCACAGAGGAACCTGTTCAGATGAAGGCATCAGGCCAGGCATCTTGCCAGCAGATGCCTTTGAACAAAGGGCTCCACCAAAGCAAACCTAATGTGCAAGTTTGGGTGAAACTCAAAAACCCAAAAACTCAAAAACTCTGGTCCCTCCAGAAAGGGGATTCTTTTGCTGTCTGCCCCAAACTGATCCCAAGCAGTATCTCAAACATCTACCATTGAGCCATAAGCAAGGAAGGAGGACTTGGTCCCTAGCTTTCATCTCCTCTCCCAGGTACCAGTGGCTGTGTTGTGCCACAGCCACCCCACATTTTGGTGTCCTCCGTGAAGAAGGGCTGCTATTATTGGGCTGAGAACTCAGCTCCCAGCTTCAAGGACAGCACAGCACAGCACATGATTTCCCTTTGGTAACTCCTGCCTAGCTTCCCCTGATGTTTAGGGAGATGGGCTACTTGATCTGCATGAGATTTTTTCATCTTTAGCACCAACAATCTTCTGATACTGCCTGTGCTTTTTTTTTCACTCTAACCAGAGCCCTGAAGTTGTTTCTCATATCAAAAGCTCCCAGTCAATCCGATTTTTAGAAAACATACTGTGTCTGGGGAGAAACCTGCAAAATATAGAACACATTCCCCATTTGCATCTGAATGTTGAAAAAACCCCATCACTCCTCTATGATACACTGTATCAGCGCTACACCGGCTGTGAAATATTCATGGCCATTTATTATGATGTTTTTTATTATCCTCATAAAACTTTCCAGCAATCAGTGTCTTCATTTGCTAAGTCTCCAGCCTGGATGGGTGCTTTTGTCTCTCCTTCAGCGCTGGCAGTGTTTGAATTAATCCATGTCCCCCAGCGGCGTAAGAACGACCCCGCTGCCCTCCCTGGCATGGGAGCTGTGGTCCCAGGGCTCAATCCGTCCTGGGCTGCTTCCCTCCCTGTGGCATCAACAGAGCACTAACTGGGAACAGAACAGTGACCATGACACACTCCACCTGCATTAGGTTGCTGGAAAGGAATGAAATTCAAACCAAGATTGACTTCCTGAGCCCAGTGTGACAGCACACAGAGCAGAGGAATTAAGTGGCATTGCCATTCCTACATGGGTTGGGAGGGCAGTAGGAGATGCTGCTAGTCTCACTCCCTGCATCCTCCATGCAACGTTAAAAAAGAGAAGGGAAAGACTCTGGACGGCTCCTGAAGGTTTTATGGCAACTGCCAGACTAATTTTATTATAATCTGCTAAATGCTTTTCAAATGGGTACCTCTCCATTTCCTCCTCAGCACCCTGCAGGGTCTGGTGTGGGAAGAACAGCCCTGAATCACCTCTGCAACGACCAAACCGCCCTCCTGGCAATGAAGCTGAGGGAAGGATTGAACCCAGAGAGAGGGTGTAAGAAAGACAGAGACAGTTTCTGATTCAGAGCAGTCCTTTATAGCAGGACACTTTGTAAGAGTCCCATTCTGCAAACCTTTTATTATTTCTGCAAGAGCTTGTGAGACCTGCCTTTTACATGTGGAGGGGAGTAAAAAAAGATCTAGGAGGACAGTGAGAGCAAGAGCTCTCCCTTCACAGAGACTGCAAAGCTGAATCTCAGTGGAGTGACCTTGATATAACCTCTTGCTTCAAACACACAGCAAACAGTTCTATGTTGAACAAACTGCTGCAAGAGGATTCAGGCTCCTTGCTTGCCAATGCACTGGCACTGCTTCCCCCCAGAGCACAGTGCCTTCCAAAAGAAAACTGCTTCAGCCTCAGCAAAATATATAAATCTACTTTTCGCATAATTTCATCTTCTGATAACAGTAATGAACTCAGTCCAAGGCATTACTGGGAATTAATGACTGCCTGCCTCCTGACTCACCAGCTCTTCCCAGGCTATCATAAATTCCTAGGAACTGTTGTGAACCACGCATCAACGAATAAGCTGAAAAGAAAGCAATTGTCCAGAACCCTGGGACAAATATACAACATGCCAGTCCTACCTGGAAGCCTGGGAATTGAGATGAACTCCCAGAAAAATGCACTTGCTCTGCCCAGATGGCTCACGGGGGGCAGGCAGCAGGAGCTGCTTCCTGGGGCTCCCTGCAGGATCCCACCAGCGGTTCTGCGTCACTTTTCCAAAATAAGTCTGATTGAAAGCAGCACACATTACCCTTGGGGAACTGTTCCTCTGGATAATTAAACTCACATTGCATGCCATACCTTTAACCTTTTTTCTGGCTAACTCTCCAGACTCACGATGCTGTTGTCTGAGAGATTAAAGAGCCTCCCCACAAGCTACCCCCGGATGTAGGTTCTTCCAGACCATTATCACATCACCTCTAACCTACTCTTAATAAACTAAAAGAAGATGCCTCATTACTGAAACCAAGTTTTGCAGCTCATACCTGCTTGGCGGTTAGAAACCCGGGTACATCACACACGCGAGGCCTCTTGGACTTTCCTCCTTTCAGATCACACCACTCTCTGCGGGGAGAAGAAGGGTTAATAAAATTGACAGATCTGCATACTTATTTAAATATCTAATTGCAAATGTAAATTTGTATGCCAGTAATTAGGGTTAGTGAATAAAGAGCATTTGGAGATTGTGCAATTCATGAAGTTCTCCATCAGAAAGAACAGATTAGATTTGCTGCTCTTTTTGAAAAATACAAGTTTCTGTCATCATCTGTGCATTGAACATGTCTATCTGGGCTGCTTGTCTCAATAAATTTAACTAAATTAACACATGATTTTGTTATTTATTAAGCGCAAGCCATGTGCAGATTTTTATGAATCAGAGCATTCAACTGGCAGAACAGATAGAGGTATGGCAGACAGTGGAATATGTTTTAATTTGAAGAAAATAAAGCTGCTACATCAAACTGAAAGGCTGAGCAGTCCCACTCCAGCCCATAACTGCATTTGTTTACTGTTGGGTCTCACTTTTACTGGAGTCATACATCCAAACTGCATAGGGTCCAAGGAAAATCACTGTACAATACAGTCCAGTGCAGAAGAGAGACTTGTCTCATGATGGATTATCCCCAAGCAGAACCAGCGCAATGCTCCAGGGACTTTGAAAAGACGAGCCCTGAAAAATAATCCTGCAGTACAAATGTGTCTTTCTTCTGTTCCGCAGGTACTAGCCCTGTCCTTGGACCCTTCAGGGGAGTCCTGGACCAGCACTCATCGCACTTTGGGAGCCAGGTCACAGATGCTGCAGAGGTATCCCTTGTTAGCTGTAGCTGTGTCCCTCCAGGTCTTTAATTAAGGCAGCTTCCCAAGCAGTGGGGTGTGAAAGTAGCACCTCATAAAAACATCCCAGTCCTAATAACATTTCTAAATCAGCTTCTCAGGATGCAGCCATAACAAGCCACATGGAGAAGCCACGGCAGCAAGGGGAAGGTTTCACTGGCTCTTAATTATGAGGTTTGGCACAACTCTCTGCTGCTGATTCTCCGGAAAACAGGAAGGAGGAGCACTCCAGCACTGTGCCACCTCCACCAGCAGCTCTCCACTGCTCCCACACCTTCCCACACATGGGTGCAGACACTGCAACAACTGCATCCCATTTCTATTTCTCCAAAGACCCACAAACCAACAGTTTCGGTTCTTTCCCTTTAGCAGACCTTTTCTGGTGGTGACCTGTGTACAATTAATTGAAGATTCCTGACATGCCAGTGCTCCTAGGTTCCTTGGCATAACCCTTTCAGAAAGGCCCCACAGGTCAGCAGACCACAGCTTATAAGTTGCTGAAGTGAACAAGACCCTGGACAGGGAACCTCATGATTAAGAGCTCTTTAACCTAGCTGAATTCCTGCCTGTAGGATCAAAGGCAGCAGCTGGAAGGCTTGATATGTCCAGAAAGACATGGTTCATTGTGAGACCAACTAGCCTCTGCAAGATTTCACCAGGTACATGACGGATTCTCTGTGCCGGAAAGTGTTAAAGTCTCAGCGGAGATCCTTTGGAAACATAAGCTTCTCTTTGGCCAGGGTGGTTGAGCTTGATACAGGAACAGCCTGTTTTATGCAAGAAGAGATGAACAGAATGGTCTTTTGAGCTGCAAAATCTCTAAAATCTATGAAACTATTAATAGAGAGTGAGACATTTCTAGTGGGTTTGACAGCTAGATGACAAATCAGTGTTAAATTCCACAGGATCCAAAGAAACTACTCATCCCTGTTTTCTGATATCCTCCAAGGGGTTTCCCAGTGGGGGATTTTAATTTTCCATTTTTTAGCTTTAAAACAATTTTCCAAACTGGAAAACTTCTCCAGCTCCCCTCCTTTTACCTCCCTCTGCTTCTCCATCCTCTCCTCTGTCTGCAGAGCCTGTGCCAAGCTGTGTGTGGGTGAACCCCTGGGAGAGGCTGCAGCAGAGAGCCATCCCACGTGTGTGATGAACAAAGAGTGGTGGGCAGAAGGAGGACAGACCCGACTGTGCACTTTCCCACCCCAGAGCAATCTCAGAGCCTGGGCATAATCCCCCTTGCAGACCCTGGAGAAGCCCCATGGCACAAGGAGCCCCGGGGCCACTGGGCTGCACACATTCTGCTGCTCCCAGAATAGCTTGGTTTATCCGTATTTCTCTTTTAACTCTGCTCTGAAGCTTCATCCTCCCAAATTCAGCAGGGCACAGCAGCTCTCAGTATCTGTTGTTGGGGGCATGCTTCCCATGCTATCTCACTGCCTGTTATCTCATCTGCTTCGAATAATGCAAGCAGTCATATGGCTTATTACACGATGCAGGTGATTAAGAATTAATAACTGCTTCCAAGATCAATTGTTTCAGCTAAGACTGCTGTGAGTTTGTTATTTTATATATATGTTTTGAAAAAGATGGCAGATAATTGAAAATGCAGTATTATTCCCAATCGTTCATCATATTCAGTGAACTTCCACCCTCACCAAAATATAAAATCCTCACTTAGGCATGCTGCATCCTCCTTCCTAGCCTTCCTTTGCCATGTTTGCTTAGTAGGAAAACTCTTCAGAGAAGCCTGACTTACAAGTTTGAACAGCACCAAGATAACAGGAAAAAAGCATAACAGGAATGAGAACAACAATACCTTATTTGCTTGCAAGAAGATCGCACTTATGTGAGATCACATCTGCTCCTTGGCAAGATCGAGGAGGAAAAAAAGCCAAGACCATCACTATATGAACAGGTATAACCATAAACATAATAGCGCGAACAAAGAGAGTAAACCTCAAGAGTGGCAAGGCTGATGAGGCTGTGCAGGGAAGAATGGGACACAAATAAGGGAGAAATATGCCCACCAATAACTAGGCAAAGGAAACCGAGGGACTCCATAGAGGTTAGTGCATGTGCTACAGGGTCTGTTGAGGGGTCAGAAATCGAGAGGGAGAGGTCTACTCTGTGGATATTTCTTCAGTGGGAAGCATCAATTAAAAGTGGAAGAAATTAATGAAAAGGTGGTCAGGCCTACTAATAATTAAAAATATCTAGATATATATATTTAGGATGTGAAAAGCAGAAGCAGATAGTCTGTGAATTCTGGTGGGACTTCCTGACAGGCAATGACAACAGTACACTGTACTGTGAAAATCTGCTCTCTTATGAGGCTCCCAGTCCTTCAGGGAGCAAAGAGGTTAATGAAATAGAGGTAGCAAAGATTTTAATGTTTCCTGCACTTTCTTGTCACTTAAATGTGTGCTAGGGACTGCATTCTTCCAGAAATCCCAAGTGGAAGAAGTAAAATAACCACTGTTTGGAGGATTTAACCCAGAAGTCCCCAATTTAATTCATATTTATAATATGAAGTTTGTATAAACCTGTGGAAAGCCTGGGGAAAACACATAAGCAGCAGTCACTGGTGGAACTACTGGAAGAGGAGTAATTTGCAGAAGGATCCAAGACTTGTTTCTTGTGGACATCCTTTTTGAAGATTACATTCTTCCTTCTCACAAAGGGCCTTGCCTTTGTGATCATCCTCTGCACGCAACTCAATGTACAACACAGCGAGGATCATGGGCAAGGGGTCCTTGTGAGACAGGGGTGGATTTCAGAAGCATGCTGCCAAGGAAGATGCAGCCTGGCATTTGAGGATCAGCAAGATCTGGAATGATCTCCAAACAGAGAAGCAGGGTCTAAGTTTCTCAGATGGGTCTTATCACTCCACTCCCTGGGAGAGCTCTCAGCACTTGCCACTCTTGGTTCCCAACCACCCTCACGATGCTCCATACCATCCTGACAATGCTCCCAACCACCCTAGCATTGCTCCAGCGCCTTTGGAGAAGATGACCTTTGGTAGTCCTACTTGCAGGTTGTAGCTGAGCATGTATAGGTGGCTGTGCCAGATCCCCAAGACTCACATAATGAGCAAACACCACAGAGCTATCTACCTGTCTGCCACAGAGCAGTTCCATCAGCCAGATCTCAGCCTGCCTCAACCCCTGCCGCAGTCCTTGGAGCTGCCCACCCGGGGAATCCAAGACCACCGAGGTGATTTACAGATGCTCTTTTTTCCCCAGAGCCATGCTTTGCATGAGCCCTAGGTACGGCAGCATTAAATCACTTTGTAAAGGCAGAGCTGTGCCTGGCAGCATAAGCAGGACCTGAGAGAGATGTGACAGCAGGAGAAAAGAGCCAGTTAGTGCCTGAGCCTGGACCCTGTGTCCAGATGCCAGAAGCCTCTGCAGCACCCTGCTGACCACTGCAGCTCTGCCTGCCTGGGGACAGCAATCCCTCTGAGCACTAGCTGTTGCAGGATCAGAATATAACAATTACAGAAGCGTGATGAAAGTTACCCATATACCCAGCAACTCTGGTGCATGTATCCGGATAGAGCTGGAACCCCAGGATCCAGTGTTCATCCTTAGAAAGGCGGATCTCTTCACTCACCTTTCTGCAAAATTGTTTTCTCTGATCTCTGCCAGACAATGTGCCTTCTATGCATGCTGTCCTCTGCCAGCTGTAAGATTAGTTGTTCGATAGCGCAGGGAGCATGTCACCCAGCCAGGGAAAGGCTGCATCACATTGTAACAGCTACACTTCTCTCCTTCCTCTTTATGCCACCCTAATGTCGTGCAAGAGATTGAACACTCTAGGTTTTGCCTCTATTTCTATCTAGGACCAAGGAAAAAAATCCTTCCTGGGAGAGAACATGCAGTTTCCCAGCAGCTGGAACTATTTACATCAAAACATGGCTAGGGAAGGAGAGACCTGTCCTAGGGCAGCTTCCCCAGAGACCCCAGACCAAGCCCACCACACTGATGACCCAGCTGCAGCAGTGAAGGGCTGATGTCTTCCTCCAAAGCTCCTGTTGTTCTATCTGTTCTACTAGTTCAGGGTGTCTGGTTGTCTCCTCAAGACCTCTCCCACCTCCTTTACACCCTGAGATTGGGTCAGCATGACTGTGACCACAGAATGGGTTTTCACAGCACGCAACCACAGAAGTAGCAGCTGTGGATATGGCCTCTGTGCCCACATCTGCCACAGAGGCTGCTCTTCCACTGCAGAACAAACATGGGAGGTGAGATTCATCTCCTCTAACATCAGGTGCCTACACACAGGTGACTCTAGACAAGCCAGTCGCAATGGCTCCCTTTGCACCTAAAGGTGATCCAGGCCATACTAACAGTCAGTGCAGGGGAATAATTTTCCAAATCCGCTGTGTGTGGATCCTCCTAATGTAGGAGGGAATGTGTCCTGCCCTCATCTCTTGATGATACCAACCTGAACTCTGTGAGGAAGCCACAAGACAGAAGCTGCTGTTAGATGGATCCATTAAGCCCAGCTGCTCCCAGTACACAGTAGAGCTTCAGATGTTTTCTAGAGAGGACGCAGAGCAAAAAGGAATCAGCCACGACACAGTACCCAAAAGCACCTTTGCATCCCATCAGCTAGGGAAGTGCACAGATTATGTGCTACCCCAAGGCACTGCACCGCTTTGTTCTTCCTGGCCCAGCCTTTGCCATTGTTCCTTCTCCTAAGCACCCCTCCAGCACAATTCCAACCCAGCCAGGACTGCAGGCAGCCTTGCAGGGAGCAGCCCTTCAGAGCATGCTGATCCCCAGTGCCAGCGGGAGTCACGCTTTGTCCCACACGCTTTGTCCCACACGCTCTGTCCCACCACCCCGCATCAAAGGCTCTGGCTTTGAATTAGCATCTTTGATGCACAGTCTGAGCTTGTACACACTCAGTATGACCCTGTAGCTGAATTAGTTATGATCAAAGCCCGCCCTGGCCCACTGAGGGAAATGACACTCAGAGACATCCCTGTGTTCAGACACTCAAATGCTTCAGAAACACACATCATTCTAATGAACCCATTTGCTCAGTAATGGAGAGGTGCTGCTCCCTGAGGCTGAACATCAGCAGCTGGAGCCAAAGTCCCACATGTGCAGAATCACACCATGACAGCTCAGGATGGGAAGGACCATGATGGATGCCAAGGGAAGGAAGAGGATCTGCTCAGGAAGGGAGTTGTAAGGGCAGAAGGGCAGCCCAGCAATGAGCTTGCTGTAGCAAAGACGATGGAAAAGGGGCTGTACAGCTTGCAAACAGGGGTAGCTTTGGGCACCACTGAGCTGCAGGTGTCATGGGCTCACTGGAAATGTGGGAGTGAGCAGGCGGTCCACACGGGACATCTGGGCACATCAGTTGAAACACAGTTTCAGTGGCCATTACAATCACCCCCCAACAATTTCATATGTGTTTTGAGGCATCTCAGGGAGCAGCCCACAGTAAGATAGAGTTGGGAAGGGACCTCCTGCCACAAGACGACCCTTCCATCACTGCAGATCACCCCAAGGTTTCCTTAGGTCTCTCCTGGTGCCTTCTCTGTCCAGAGATGATACTCACTACCCAGAGGGTCAACCTGTCACTCCCCATCTCCCCTCTCTCCCTAACACTGCAGATGGCAAATGATGGAGCTGCCAGGCAGAAGCTTGTCTTGCCTACTAGCAAAGCCAGCAGTGCCGCCCTCTGGAAACCTTGTCTTCCTTCTGCAGGAGATGTGTTTTGTCAGTGCACTGACACCAAGCAGCATGGTGAGAGTTTCTCTCCCTTATTCCATGGGATCTGCTCCTGCCCCAAGAAAGACCAGAGAGGAGAGATGAACACTAAGACATAGCAGTACAGGAGTGAGGAAACCACACACACACAGCTCCAGGAGATACTATCATACTCAGACTGCAGCTAAGATACTGGTTTGTCCCTTCTGTCCCCTCTTGCCACTTGCTTTCCTGGCCCTGGCAGCCCCTGTGAGATGCTCAGGGCCTGCACATGCCTTTCCCAGGTCCTAAGAGGTACAAATACCTTGGCTTTTCCCTGGAAAAGCTGAGATAATCAAATAAACCTTGGCCATGCTTCTGGCTTTGCCCACAAAGGAACTGGCTGATATTCACAGAGCTGCTCTCAGGCAGCAAAGCTTTTTTTCCCCTCTTTTCTACTTGTATCTTCTTCTCTTGGTTCTTAGCTGGTACTGAGCACAACCAAGAGTCTGCAGGAGGAGCCAGGCTGCAGTTGGTACACATCAACACAGCCTTGCTGATTCAGAGTGACAAAACATTGGATAGGAATCCTCCCACATCAAGAATGCATGCTTGGTGACTACTGGCACTGCAGAAGTGGAAACCACACATTCGACTTCTAATGCCTCTTTGTACAGCTCAAGCCCTGGAGCCACAGAAACAGACAGCTATGGCCACCACTCCCAGCCACATTGAGAATGAGGTTTGACCGAGCAGAGGGAAAGGCAGATGCTGTACCACCTCCCTCCGTCCTGGCAGGAGTACAGAACCCTGTTTCAAAGACAGCAAGACATTTGGGATCCTTCAGGTCACTCTGGAGGTGTCACTTACCTCCAGCTCAGCTGGTCCCTGCTGCCTCAGTGATGGAGCACTGCAAGGTTTGTACGGTAGTCTACCCTCAACAACCCAAGGCTTAACAAATCTTCCTGTTCAACTTCTCACTCCTTTTTGGAAGGTGTATTGCCTTCCCCCAAGATGAACTATCAAGGCGCCATCACCAACAGAGAAATAACAGGTTCCTCTGGAGCTCTTTAATGATGTTCCTGGTCTTAGAGACAAGACTTCTTTCTTCAGAGAAGGCTAGAGAAAACCTTGGTGAAGACTGTGTCCCTCCATCTATTGTTGTTCCATGTCTGACTGTCCATCTGCTCTCCCTCTTGTTCATTATCTGGGAGAAGCTTGCAGGGAAAACATGCCTGAAAGCTCACATGTGCTCATGACTTGTAGCTGGGAGAGACCTGTAAATCAGGGCTTTGCCCAGCAGATCCTCTAAGTCCTTCTTCTCGAGCAGGAGAGGGGTGGTGGAGGTCAGGCCTTTAAAGCCAGAGGACAGTAAATCCACATGGCACTCACTCCATTGTCTGAAGATTCATGGCTTTGTTCTCTGAAGGTCAGCTTCGTCTGTTCTAGTCAATTAAGAATAATCTACCGCTTCTCCCTGTGCACCCTCCCTGGCCATATGCTCCTTGTCAGCAGGAGGCCATTGGTCAAATAAAAGTCAGAACTGCTCAGTGTCCCAGAGATATGCAGCGAGAAGAGCAGAAGGAGGCAGATTGCTCTTCATTTCATGATGGTCTCCCAGGGATCTCGCTTCTCTGAAAGGCTGAGGACTGTCAGAGGGGAAAAGTCCTCAGAGTGCTATAAACACCTAGGAACAATTTGCAGTGTGGGAACAGGAGAGGGTCCTTCTGGCCACATCACAAAACAACTCAAACACCTCACAACTTCTGTCACAGTGCCATTCTCACAGGTCTCCCAGGGATCCCTCTAGCACCCAAGTCTCTTTGCTTTCTCCATCAGTCTCATATGACCACATATCCGTCAACCTTCAGCATTGCATCAATGGCTCACAGCCAGAAATACAGCCCACTGCCCCACCTTCCCCATCCTGGCTGAAGCCCTGGTGCCTCTCTGTTACCTTCTCTGCTTATGGCCCCTGGAGTCTCTCCCAGAGGAAGGACTACTCCTTCCTGCCCCTAGTCTCCCTCTGCAATTCCTTTTTTGAGTATTTCACTGTTTGCAGGCAGAGATGGTAGTAGACCACATGCAGTTCCCTCCTTTGAATGCTGGAGCTGGAGGCTGCTCAGGGCAGGCTGGGAGGAGGCTGGATCTTGGGGACGGCAGAAGGCAAAGAAAGGCTTTTAGGAAGTGGAGACACAGAGGCAGGGAGAGGTCCCAGCAGGTCTGTGAGAGCTCTAGATGCCTGACAGACACTGGTGCCACATTGATTATACTAAAACCTGGATTCAGGTACTAACTTTGAAGACTGAGCTTGAAATCCTGGACCTAAAATTATTTTCTCATGGCTGTTCACTTGGTGGCAACATGGCCAAGCATCTGGTCTCCATAGTTTGTAGGAGTCAGCAGGCCTTGGGATCCCACATAATTTACGTCACAGAAACCAGAAGCAGAGCCAGGACTACAACCCTGACCTGCTGACCCACAGCTGGGACCAGAGTCTAAGAGTCCCCTTCCAGTGGCTTTCAGTTCTGGGACTGCAAAAAGTATCACAGAACAGCATAACCTGAAAAATAAGCTCACATTCGATTTACAAGAGGTTTCTTAAAAAAACAGCTCCAGGTGAGGTGGGCAGTTTTTTGTCAGGGGACGGAAGCAGGCTAGCGTAGGGGCAGTGGTAACAAGGTCTCTGCTGGAGTCACTGGCAGCAGGTGGAGGGATGAAGGGACGGGAGAGATGGTGACCTCTGCCATGCCCCAGGAGCCTGTACAGCTGGCTCACTCTGTCCTCTTGGACTCAGCAGGGACCAGGAATTTTCTCTATGGGACAAGGAGGTGCAAGAGTTTCTAGCCTCCCTGGTCCTGTCTCTACTTGTCCACTTCGTTAGCTCATTTTCTTCGTCTGCTTTGTTTTTGAGCAGCCCTCAAGGCTGTGTTTGGAGAGAGCGTTTCATCAAGCAAAAGAAAGGTACAAAGACGAGTTAATGAGAACGATTATTCAGTGACAGCTGCTGCTGCTCACCTCCTAACAAGTGTAAGGCACAGCCTTGCAAAAACAAGGCTTTCTCTGATTATTATGTTCAGGGGAATTAACTTGGGAAACTTTGCTTAAGACCTGCAGTGATCTTATTGGAAATCTAGTCAATGAGCAGGCAAGCACACGGGAAAAACGTACCTTGTTTAAAGTTCATTTGCTGGGAGCAGAGAATGCCTGGGGCTGGAGTGGGGCAGACCAGAGATGTGCAGTCCTTGCTTTGCTGTCCCTGGGTTACTCACCGTCATCCTGGAGATGGGCAGCCAAAGGTGACACCCACCTGGAGCTCAGCAAGGCAGAGTCCATTTTCTGTTTGCAGAAGCGTTTTGTCTCCTGACTGCTGCAGTCCACAAATCAAATCCTCTGTCTCAAGCCCAAACAACCCAGATCAGGGCTGGGGAAGGAGAGGATCACAAGCTCCTGAGTTGAACACTGGCTCTGTTTCTCACTGCAGATAGACTCCTCTTTATGACTACAGTCAGCTCTGCTAATGATTTTTACCGTGTGCCTGAGAACTGCTCATCATCAGCCTCTCCACACAGGGATGTGATGCCCAAGCTTGTCATATAATGCCTGCCATTTAATGTCCCCATCAAGCCACAGAGAAACCAAATGGACTGGAAAACTGGCCCAGGATCAGTGCTTTCCTTCCAAACTGGCAGCCACAGAATGCAGGACTCCTCTCCGTTTTCAGCCTGGCATCCCAACCAGTCCCCTGCCTAGCTGGTGATGGCCAGGGAGAGCAGCAGTGCCAGACGCTGTTGCCTCTACCTGTGCTGCTGGCGGTGGGACGGGGCCTCCCTGCTGCCTCATGGTCTGGTACAGATGGTCGGGCTGGACACCCACACCTGCGGGCTCTGCCCCAGCTGCCCTGGTGCAGGCACAAGGCGAGGGTCTCTTTGGAGGCAGCATCACAGCCCTGCCACTAGCTCAGACAGATGGTGAGCAAGCCCAACTCCATCTCCTGTGGCCATTTGGCCACTACAGAGAGCTGTTCAGGCCAACCCAAATTTGGCTGGCAGGTGCCCATACCTCAAATGCCAATATTTTGGCAGAAGTGGCTGTAAACTCAGTGGATGAGACTCTGTGTTCCCCATCGAGGCCAGGGAGGGGAGTTTGCCCCACAACAGCTCCTGGGATTTCTTCACCTGGATGCACCAAATCTGATGCTCAGCAGCTCTTCCCTCCACTGGCTCCCATCCTCAGTTGCATTTCAGGCATCAGTGGCTCCACAATTTCTGCCAGGGCTGGCCCTGCTCCCAGGGCAACATCCCAAAGCATTGGCCGTGGCTCTCTGTATTTCCCCTGCCAGTCCCTCTTTGAAACCATTCTCCTTGATTCATGGCTGTGTCACCTCATCTCCTCCCCCAGTGACCCCTGAGCTCCAGGGTCCCACCATGGTCTGTAGCTAGCAGTCAGTGCTAATCGACTCCTGGCTGTCATTCACAAAGCTGTGGGTGTTTTCTGGCTTTTTCTGCTGTGCTGTCTTTCATTTTGACCCCTTCAGTGCCTCCTTCACTCCCTCTTTTAAATCTGGAAGCTCCTTGGGTGGAGGAGCACCCGCAGGGTCAGCTGAAAGCCCACAGCCACGCAGCCCCGTGCATCCCCATCCCGTCACCAGAGCTAACCATTAAAACTGGCTGCAAACTGGTGACCCAGGTTCTCTGTGAGGAACAAGCTTTGCTTCACCACAAGTGTATCAGAGGTGAGGGGTCCCACCACCACACGTGCTTTCCTCTCTGTCCTGACAGGGAAACCCCCTATGCATTCTCCCATCCTGCCGCAAGGTCAAGGGCAGCTGGGACACATCACCAAAGCTGGCTCTTGGAGGGGCTGCAGGGCTTTTACTGCCGCCTTTAAATCCCAATGTCTAGAAACTGAAATCAGAGTCTTCCCCTACACAAACCTGTAATATGCTTTGCACACAACCAGTTGCTGTGGCAGTAAAACTCCCATTACTAGTCCATACTGCTCCTCTTCCTAAAGAAAAGACTGGAGCTACCATGCTCTCAAAGGATGAGGAAACCCTTATGGTCTTCTCTCCATACCTAAAAGAAACCTTTATCAGCCTGTATTTAGGGCTAGAGATCTGCAAAAAGCAATACTCTTAAAAATGAAATAAGAAGCCGTGAATAATTTTTATTTGCCATCTCTACTCACAGGTAATTAGAGGAGTAGGACAGAAGGTCTGGTTTTATGTGGAGGCTTTTTTTCATTCTTTTTTTCTTTTTCAGTTTGTTTTAATTGTATAGCTCTTGTAGCACAGAAATGCATCTTGCATGATAACTAAATACAGGAAGAACATGCACTCCATAAAAAGTCTAATCAATACCACCGGGCAGCCAGAGCCAAAAACATGCCAAAAAAGAGTTGGGAATTGGAAGAAAGTAATAGATGTCATTCAAAACATTAAGGCGTGATGAAGGGCTGAATCATGCCCTGCCTGGTTGAACAGCCCTGGCAGGATGGGAGCTATGAGACCAGTGCCTGGGAGAGAGGAATTCACTGGCATTGGACATTAGATGCAAGGGTGGAAGAGCAATGGGAAACTGTATGAGGAACAACAGGGAAAATTGCCCAGTCATCACTCTTGCACCTGCAGAGACTCTGGTTGTGTCACAGGAGAAATGGGTGGGAGGGACGAGATACCAAATGCACAAGAGCCAACAGCACATGGAAGTGGGGGGGCAGCAGGGACGGGAAGGGACCACAGGACGAGGGGAGCAGGGGGAGGTTAGCTGCTGCTGGAGATGGAGAGCAGCCACTGTGTGGGTAATGGCAGGGGGCCACCCCAAAAAGGAAG
>NW_009597452.1:85172-103671 GCF_000690535.1 Cariama cristata
AATGGCAGGAGCCCACCCAAAAGAGGATGGCAGGATTTATGAGCACAGCAATAATGAAAGCCAGTTATCCGCAACCATCTTAAATCTTGTCAAAGGGAGGATGAGAGGGTCTGCCTCTGGTGGACAGGTTGGAAGATTTAATGCCACTATTCCACAGCTTAATCACAAAATAAGCCCCCCCACGCTGACTGCCACTCTGTGGGAAGGGGCTCACGCTCCTGCCTGCACTTTCAGAGCTGGTCAGAGCTGAGTGCCGGCCACCACTGTCAGAGAGGGACAGCTCTCAGCCAGCCACAAAGGGAGTGAGGTTAAATGACGCAGAAGTCACCGCGAAGAGGCTCAGCATCTCTCCCAAGCTGCTGCAGCCCAAATGCAGGATGCACCAAAAGGCTCAGCTCAAAGGCTCAAAAGACTCAGCTGCCAAGGACATCACGCCAGTCCCATCCAGTGACACACACCAGCAGCCACGCACATCCTTGCTCCCACTGCCTTGATTAACAACGCTGTATTTCCAGCCTGGCAGCTGCACTGCCCCTCATCCTAGCCACGGGAAAGAGGACACAGCCCCACAGCAGCTTCCCAGGGCTGGAGAGGGCCAGATCCTGAGAAGGTGCTTTCCTCGCCGGCACAAGGTGTACAAAACCTCTACCCCTCTCTCTGAGCCACTCATATTGGTGCCACTGAACAGAGCCCATGGTGGGATGCACGCACAGTACTCTGCCTGCACCCCACACATGCCCTCCCCTCCATCCCAGCCCTGGGGTCCCTGTACAGCTTGGTAAGCTCACGGGCCAGGCAGAAGTGCCTGGTGGGTAGAGCTTTCATGGCAAGGACTTGGGGAGCATGAACTCCAGCAACAGGGCAAACCCAGGAGCCTTCCCCTGAGCCTGGAGTCCACATGAGATTGACCAGCAAGGACCAGCACCAACAGCAAGGAAGGAAGCCCCAGGGTCCAGCCAGGGACACTGGGGCACAAGGGGACAGGGGAAGAGCAGCCACAGCCACTGCAGCCCCCGCATCCCCGGGGTCCGGCCATGGGAGCTGCCTGCCTCCCTCTCTGCAACCAAGCAGCTGCGTCATGCTCTCCCTGAGAGCAAAAGAAATCAGGTAAGCAATATCTACAAGCCCATATGGAGGGGCTGGGATGCTGCCCAAGCTTCAGCTCAAAAAAAAAGTGCACATTTATACGGTATAAATATTTTGGTTTGCCTCCTCCTCTTCAGCCCACAAGCTCCAGCATGGAAACCACAACAGCAGCCCTCATCACAGACGTTTTGGCAATCAACTCCCTCTGATCCCCACAGTAACCAATGTTTGCTGCAACAAAAGCCTACGCAAACTCACCTGGCTGCCTGGGGCAGAAACCCCCAACCCTGCATGTGACCCCTCCACTGCCTGCAAAGGCCCACACACCTCCCAGGCACTGCTGTGAAGGAGAGGGGCTTCTGGCAGAGTGAAGGGGGGCTTTGAGCTCCTGGAAGGTGCTGCTTCCCCTAAGGACCACAGCGATTACCACATTTGGGGCCAAGGAGATTGCAGGCTGCCTTGCAACACCACCCAGCTCTCATGGAGCTGCTTGGTACTACTTATTCCTGTTATCCCCCATAACAGAAAAGAGCTGAGTCCGCTCCCTTTCATGTTAACAGCCTAAAAACTAATGCTTGCTCTGAAATTAAAACATTGGCTGCAATGCAATGTGGAATCTGTCTGCCCTGCCAGCCGCTCTAGCTCGCAACCCTCCCAACATGAGCCCTTTCCATCAGCAACAGAGCATCTCCCTGGGATGCATCCCCACTGCCACAGGTCCTGCCCTTACCCCACACAACATGTCCGCCAGCCGACCCCGAGCCACAAGCCACCCTACTTTCCAGTCTCTTCCTCTTTTCCTAACCTCCCCATGCCATGGGAGAAGTGCTCAGGCATCAGAGCCACTCTCTGCCATGGCAGGCACTGTATCCGCACTGCAATGTGCAAGCGGTGTGGGGAAGACAGGGAAGTACCTTATTTAATTATCAGAGCATCTGTGGCCATGTCTTACCATCACTGAATGCAGAGAGGCACAAGCTGCCACCTCCCACAAATGCACAAGGAGCACTACGATTAATCCCATGTGCCAGCCCCAAAACTTTCTCCAAAGACTTGGGCAAGTGTGATAGGAATTTTGTGGTGTGAAAATGTATTCATTTGATTAAAATAGAGGGGAGAGGAAATCCGTCAGGGTCTTTCTTCACCAGGGCCTCTTAGAACAAGAAAAAGAGAGGGAGAGAGAATTTGTCTAATAAAAATAATATTAAAAGCAATTTTTCACCAATGTATACTTTATGGCTTTTAATTCTTGAGAAATGAGATTGGGTCCTGCCTCCCCCAGCCCTGCTTTGGTTGTGAATGCAGCCAGCCAGGCTCAGCCCTTCGCCTCGCTCCATCTGCACAGCAGATGCCCAGGGAGAGACTGGGAGCAGCTCTTCAAGCCGCTGCTTTGCCTCCAGGCATCCACAGCAGGACACTTAACCTGCAACACTGGCTCAGGCTGTGCCTCCCTGCGGGTACGCTCCAAAGCCACACACCCAACGCAAAACCTGAGCTTGGGATCTGCACTTACCTGGGCAAACATTTGTTTTTTGCTCTAATAGCAAGGTGAGCATGCTATTCCCCTGTGTAAACACCCACCCTCCAGACATAAGCACTTCTGAGCTGTGCTGCACTCCTCCGTTCAAACACCCATTTTCTAGGTGAAATCCGCTGCATTCACCTGTGTCAATAGAGTTGGTGCTTGAGGCTGCCCTGGTCTCCTCTGAAACATCACTTGTCTTGGATGGAAACAGTCCAAGGGTGGCTATTTATCTGTGCAAATGCATCCCCTGTTTTTCGGTGCGCTCTGTTCCTCGTGCCATCTCAGCAGATGTGGCTGCAAAGGAGGAGTAGAAAGAAAAGGATAATGAATGGCATAGACACAAAAGAAAAAGGGATTAAAACACATAGTGGGTTTATCCTCCCAGGCTAATGTGATACTGCCTCGAAACAGAAAGGCAAAGGGAATAGAGCAGTCTCACCTTTCTGGTCTTAGTGCTGGTGCTCCGTGGGAGATGGTGATCAAAGCAGGAACATGCGGGGAGTGGGAGAATCCAAAAACAGCCAAAAGTGAGTCCTGGAATGGGAAGAATGATGCTGGAGGGAAGGTACCAGCAGAGCTCCCTGCAGAGCAGGTTTGTGATCCACACCAAGTTTTTCATTCGTGACCTCATGCTGATGACATTTGATGCTGGTACAAAGCCAGGAGGCAGCAGGAGCAGATGGAGGGCGCACAGCCCATCACCGAGCAGAAGACAGCTTGGAGCCCACCAGGAGAAGGAACAAGGAGTGCAGCATGCAGGGCTCAGGCTCATGAGCATGGTGTTAGGAACAGGTGTTTCCACTGCCCAGCAAGGGCTCATCACTTGGGAAGGACCGAGGAAGAAAATGATCTAAGTCTATGAGTCCAGGAAAGCCTTGATAAACTATGAGTGTGATGGGACCTCAGAAGAGAGAAATGCAAGTCTAGGGGAGGTGTTACAATCCCACTCACAGCAGTCTATGGGGCACTGGTTAGACCCTCAGGCAAACCCTTCAGCATCAACAGATCAGAGAGGTGGCATCACACAAGTTCCCAGCTGCTGTTGTTTTCCCTGGAAAACTTTTGTATCATGACTTTTTCCCCCAGCTTTAGGTTTATGGCAGGACCTAGGATGTGTTTCATGATGTGTGGGTGAGTCACCAGCATTCAGCCTACTCTGGATGCTCGTTTGGACTACTCAGCTATTCCAAAGCTGCCTGCAATGGTATGGGACAGGACTCATGTCCCATATCCCTTCAGTTTATGTTTCTGTTGAGATGTAAATTCAGGGTATTGAAATCAGCCCTCATAAAGGACCAGGGCTGGGAAGGAGAAAGCTCCTATACCTCCTACAGCACCTAACCCACCTCATGCTGCAGGATGAGGGTCACTGTCTTCTCTTTATAGGTGGGGAAGCTGAGGCAGAAGAAGTGAAATTATTTGCCCAGAGTCACTCATCACATGGTGGCTAAGCCAGAAGGCTATCAACATTAAAGAAGGTTAAAAAGGAGCAGAGAAGGACTCCCAAGTGAGCTGGAGAACAGAGGGCACATGGTATAAAAGCGGTATAGAAGAACATAGCTTGCTCAGCCTTCGTAAAGTAAACTGGCAGTGATGTGATTTTTTCTCTATAAATACATCTGGAGGGCAAACACCAGGGAGGGGGGGAAAGCTATTTAAGCTGAAGGACAACAGTAGCACAAGAAAACATCCATATTAATGTTTGAAGAAGTAAAAAAGTAGGTTATGGGGAGAAATAAGGGAGGAATGAATGGCGTGAAGGAAAGACAGAAGAGATACAGGCAGGACAAACCACAGAGCTGCCAGGCAGGGGCCAAGTGGGAGTTGCCTCTCCCACAGGAGCATTCCCTAGGGATCGATACCTTTGCAGAGCTCGGAGTCCACACACTTCCCACCTGACAAGGTTAAATGGAGAGGCAAAACTTGACAATCCTTGGCACCAGGTGGGAGGAGCAGGGAGGAAGGCAGGAGCAGGGTTATGGAGGCGTCACAGCAGAGATGCTCAGTGCAGGACCTGAGTGGTGTGCGCAGGGAGCACTGGGGAACAAGCTGGCTGCCACCCTGCTCCCCAACATGAGCAGCAGGAAAAGAAGTGCCTGGGCCCACAGGAGAAGCTGATGCCTCCTGCCCTCATCCCTCCAGACTTTCTGTACTCACTGGCGGGCGCTGGCGAGAGTCACAATGCCCCTGGGTTGTGCATGGGCTAGCAAGGGGTACAGATCCCCTAAAACGTCACCAGTCTGTGCAGCATCCCTAGCGGATCCCATATGCTCTGCTGTCCACTTGGTTCAGAAGCAGAGCCAGACATTGCTTTCTCACCCCCCACCGCTTCCAGGAGCAAGCTGGAACTTCCATAACGGTTAAAAACAAGTCTTTGTTATTAGCCCTGTGAATTATTCATTCTATCATAATTAATGCAGGACCATTAACGGCCACAGCAAAACTCCCCAGCTTGCCTGTCTGCAAACACTGCTCCACTTCTGCTCACCATTTCAGCATTAAATATGCATTGGGACTGATAAATGGCTCCAGCGTGCTGATCACTGCGAGCCTGTTGAACAAAGCGCTCTGAGCATGGATACCTCCCTCGGGAAGGGCTGTCCTGGGGTAAAGCAGAGGCGGCTGGGGAGGGAGGCATCTCCCACACAGGACAGACTCACTCCCCTCTTGGGGCTCATCCCATCCCCTGTTCTTTTCACTGAACAGAGACACCTTCCTGGCCTTCCAGCCAAATCCAGGCTTAGTGCAACAAATCAACCTGCCAGAGATCAACACCTGGGAAGCCTTTCCTCCCTACCCCACCAAAATCCCCTTCCATTAACATCCCTCTGTCAGGCTGTGTCCTCCAGGACACCCTGTACCTGAGCACCGCAATGCTGCTTGTTCTACACTTTTTTCCTTTTCCAAAACTGCCACTCCTTCTAGATGGCAGTGGCAGGCTCAAGAGAAAGGCAGGCTTCAATTACGGCTAAATTTTATTTAAATCTGCAATATGGCTATACTGTACATAGATTTGATCAAGAGACCGTAAGAGCAGCAGTTACACAGCCCAGCTCCATTAGATTGCTCCAAGCAGCCTTTCACTGGCTAAGCTGCTGCCTGAGAAAGGATTATTTCAAAACATGCAACAGGCTGACTCTAACATGGAGGTCTGAATCCAGTAGCTGAGATTGAGGCCAGTGGAGCTGTTCCCATGCCACCACTCAGGGGACTTAAAACAAGAAGAGAAAAAAGAAAGCACAAAACATGTATTGTCTGGGCTAATCCTGCCCCAGCAGTGAAGTGCTCTTAAAATGACCCTTCTCTAAGCTTCATCTCTTTCATTTGATGTTTTTCTTTTTCCAGGATCTTTCTGGCTTCAACATCTCTTTCTCCATCAACAGCCCTCAGTGCATCTCTCTTGCTATCTTTAGTCTTCGTTTATTGATCCCTCATTCCTATCTATCCATCTAATTCTTTTGTGCTTATTTCTGCCTGTCACTCGATTTACCGCAGTACTGTCCTGTTTTACAATGTGTAGCTCATGTCAGCCTCCTTTTTCGTGTTTCCCTTTCCCTGGTGAGGAGGGACACCAAGCAGGGAACCATGTGGCAGCCTGTGGTGCCCATACAGCTCCTGGGCAGGGGCTGGGAGATGAGCAGCCAGGCAGACAGAGCTGCTTTTTGTCAAGAAGAAACCCGGCCTTGGCAGTGCTGGAGCATCCCCTTGACTGCACCTGGGAAGATGATAAATATAAATCAGGCAGCAGCCACCCGAGCTGCTATGTCAGACCCTCTGCCCTGCGACTCCTGCTGTGACACACCTTATCGGAGGAGATTAGTCAGAACCTCGATCCTAATGCCAGCTCTGAATCCAAAAAGCCAGTCATACCCTTGGAGATAAGGGCATTTTTGACAGCGACATCAGCTTTTCACACTAGCTGTATCAGGGCATAGCAGGGAACAAGGAAAGGCATATGAAAGGAGAAAAGAAAGACTGAGAAAAGGGGGAGGATGGACGTGTGCCCTCAGAGCTACTCCTGTTTTATTTTCCCCTTTCATGTCTTTAAAAGGTGAACTGGGAAAAAGAGAGGCCAAGAACAAAGCCCTATCACTTACCCTGGCTCATTAACTCATTATCATTAATGTGGGCCATGCTGTGGCAAGCAGAACAAGGGGAAGGATAAGGATTTTCTGTCTCGGAGCAGGTGAATAAAGGCCCTCCTTACTCAGCAGACAGACACTTTTCAGAGGGCTTAAGCTGATGGATGCCCAGATTGCCCAACCATCCCTCCCCAGGGCTTGGCAGGGCTGAAACCCTGGCAAAGGGTCTGTTCCATATTTGCATGCTTTTCTGTGGGACTAAGCACGCTGCAGGCCCCATCTCTGGACACCACTGAAGCAAGTGTTTAGTGTGCACATAGCATATCAAGAGTGACACCCAAAACCACTGGGATGTCCATCTGTTGTGAAGGCTGGCAGTTGGAGACTGGCTTACCCTCTGCTGAGGAGTTGGGCTTGGAGAAAACTCATCCACAGCCACCACAGCTATATGTGGTGGACAAGGTGGGGTTGGAAATCCAGACCCTGGCCAGAAGGTAGGTCTGGGTCCTCAGCAAGAATCAGTCCTCTGTGTCTATCACAGCTTTCCTAAGGATGGCTCGTAACTGTAAAGCACTCTGCTGTTCTCCAGGAAAAGCTAAGCAAGTACACGTACAGAGTGTGGACTCACCTGGAAAGCCAGCAGAAAGACCAGTGCCATTTCTGAGTGAGCCTGAGGCCTCAGAAAATCCCCAGGAATCCCCAAATCCTGACCCCACCAAGCAGTAGGAGATGACTGTTCCCAGGAGCACTGATAAAGGCTGAAGTGGGAATATGCAGGTCCATGAAAATACGGCCAAGGGAACTGCCAAACCTGACACCCCTCTCAAGAGTCGGGATGGATACACATCATGGTGATGATCTCTGGAAAAACTTACTGTTTTCACTGAAGGTTTTCCTGTAGGATGGTATCCAGGAGGACAAAGCACTGCAGATGTGCCCTGACTCACAACAGCCTTGTGCAGCAGAAATCCTGGGGCTAAACGTCATTACTTCATGGCCCATAGAAGCTCAGGGACAGAAAAGCTGCTGTCTCCATTTCTCTGTCTGAACTACCAGATTGCCCCTGCTTGGGCAAGCAACAACCAAGACACTGATGCAAAGACCATTTTTTTGCCCTTCTGCCACCGCCACGAATGAGAGAGATGAGGAAACAACCACCAATGGCAGACAGAGACTGAAGAAGATTCATGCCTCCAAGAAAAACTGTCTCCATGTTGTAGTCCCAGCACTTCAGCTGGAAATTGCTTTCACAGAAAAAGGACAATAACAGTGAGGCTGCAAGGGCACATCCTTATTTAAGAAGTCCTGTTGGGTTCTTGGGAATGTCAGGGAAAAGGGATAGGATGCAAAGGTTTCTGTTCTGGCTTTGGGTACTCTAGTGTGTCCAGGGCCTCAAAATCATGGAAAAAGGGATAGGATGCAAAGGTTCCTGTTCTGGCTTTGGTTACTCTAGTGTGTCCAGGGCCTCAAAATCAATGGTTCAGCTTACTCCCATGCTCTTTGCAAGCTGGTGGGATTTGAAGGTGCATGCTTGCACTTCCCATGCAAGAGTTTCACCACAGCCTTGGTTGGTGCTCTCTGACATGCTCCCAGGCAGAGAAACTGAGGCCTGGGTGGGTAATGGTGACTGGACTCCATTGCTGTCCCAAAGGCTTCAGCAGGCTACACAGCAATGGGTACTCCCAGTGCCTCCAGCAGGAGCTAGGCACTCATCAGATCCCTCTTCTTGTATCTCCTTGCCCCATCTCAGGCAGCAGAGACGAGCAAGAAGAGCCAGATCCTGCCGTGTGCAAGTGCAGGCTCTGCTCCTCCCTTATCCACCATCAAGCAGTTCATTATTACACTTTTTCCACTGTAAGCTTGTTGTCACCTTCAGTGTTGCCGTGTGCTGGAGTGGAAAAGTTCTACAGCCTTGGGGCACAAGCCTCACTTTCTCAGACACGTCTCATGTTCAGTGAAATGGTCCCAGCAGCTCTTCCCTCACCTGCCTCCCAAGTTCACATCATGTTAAATGCCGCAGTCATCATAAGTAACCTCCACCTTTACTGTATAAGCACAGCTCCCATGTGGTGGGGAAATCCTTCCAGGATTCCCCAAAAGTGCCGGCTCTTGTCTGAACTAACTGATCCAGCAGCCAAAGGCTGAAACAACCTTAAATCTCACCAGGGTAGAACTAGGACCTCAAAAAATCTGTGGCTTTATAACAGGCCCCAGAGGAAAACCAGGAGAAAAATGGGATGAGAATAGGAACAGAGGAAGGAGGCATGGACACTTGCCCCATGATCCCAGCCTCCAGCAAGTTATGGTTTCAGGGACTTCTCAGGGTGACTTGTTTGGTTTAAAAGCTGCTGTGCACCAACATGGGCCACAGCTGGTTCATGACCACCACAAGACCAGGGCTTTGGGGACAGGACATGTTAGGGAACCAAATACTCATCCACACTGCAAAGAGAACAGAGGCAAGGGAAGGAGGAGTGTGGCAGTAACTCAGCTTTAACTAGCTTCATCAAATATTCACCTGGTAATTTCTCTGAATTTACAGAGAATGTTAACAGCATCAGTTCGATTCATTGACTCTTTGAAGATCCTGCACTGTAAAGCTCACCCACTCCAAAAAGTCAGAACAGGCTGGGAAGGAAGGGCATGGGTTTAAGCAGGCAGTGAAGTGCCATGGGGATGAGAGCCCCCAGGCACTTGGATTTACTCCAGCAGGTCCTTTGGAGATGCCGAGCTTAGCCTGGGGCCCTCCAGCTGACATGATCCCACTCCCCTGTATCCCAGCTGTGGTTGGCACATGGGGACGTTGAGCTGGGAGGGCGCAGGACCAGCCAGCAGCTGGGGAGCATGGTGGCACCCAGCACAATGAACACTGCATGGCAAAGTCATGAGCTGCTATGGCAGAAACCAACGCAGAATATCCCGTGCTGGAGCAAGACAGCAAGTTCAGTGGGTCGATGTATGGCAGCACAATACTCAGCTTGGTGAGGTCACTGGGGCGCTCACACCAGAGCCAGAACTCGGTTTGGAGGTGGCAGCTGAGAAATTTTCGGGGCTGTTGCTTGGCTCTGGAGATAATGTGACCTGTGCTGATGAGCAGCTAGGAAACGTCTCAGCCTGAGGTCAATCAGCAGTGGAGCCTCACCATCCTCCTGATCTGAGACCAAAGTTGGAGAAGAGAAAAGGAAAAATAGCCAACTACTCCATGCAAACAGGTCCATAAGCATGAGCTCTCACAGAAAGCACAAACTATGCCCTTCATGTCTAACAGAAAGCAATCAAACCAAGGCCAACTTACAGGGAAGCTTTGTCATTGCTTTGCAGTAGAAAGATTTCCATAAACTGCTGGTTTGTTTGGGGTTTTTTTATGAGACATTTTCCCTCAATTTCTCTTTCACAAAAGGTCAGTTTTAAAGACAGCAGCCCACTGGCACCCATCACTCAGAGGCTCTGACAAGCTAAAGGAACTGTCAGACCATATTTTGCGTCCTGGCTACATTCAAGGTTTTGCATTCAATGTATTTTATTTTCCTAATGAAGTTTTCCCTTCAAGGGTAGCATACTATCAGAAACCAGAGAGCACCAGCACAAGGCAGAACTTCACCCAGGAAAAATCTTACAATTCAATTTACTGCCAGGGAGATGCTGCAGTAGGTGGCCACAGCAGGAAATCTCAAAGCAGACATTATCCAGGTAGCAGGATACAGAACAGTCTCAAATTTAGGGGCTTCCAGATAATGATGAGATTTGCAGGGATCACGGCCGGGTGAATAGGAAAAAGACTCACTGTGTCCCAGGTGAAGCAGGGGAGAGCACCAGGAAATGGCAGGGCTCCTGAAGCCTTTTCTCAAGGAGGGGATGTCTCCCCATCACCTGCAGACTGCAGAGCAGGCAGGAGAGCCCGGTCGCTGGGTGCAGGGTCCTCCTCCAGCCCTTAGCATGGTGAAGAAACTCCGTGAGCAACTTGTTCTGCTCCTGTCAGTCCTTCTGGAGGACGGCACCTGAGCAGGGACCACAGCTGATGCAACCAGACCAAACCATGCACGTGCCAGCATCATGGGGGTCTAGCTGCAAGGAGAGTTATTGAGAATAATCATTTACAATTCCCTTTCAGTGTATGGCACAAGCCATATCTGGGCTCCACAATTCATGCCAACTCAGATTCATGAGTTTACTGAGGATGCGAGGTGTGGCCCAGGGACACCTGCTTGGGACAGCCATCAGCCGGGGACCAGGGACCGGAGACCAGGTAGGAGGGAGAAGGGACCACCAAGGCAGGAGGGGAGCAGAGAAGGCTCATTGTGGAGTATAGCACCTGTTGTTCATAACTGTGATACAGAAAAACAAATAGAAAGTCCTTAGTTGAGGTAGGGTGACCTACCTTATGCCCCAGAATAAGCTGTAGTTGCAGCATTACGAGCCTGAGCCTTGAAGATGTGGGCAGAGATGATGCAAAAGACACCAGGGCTACCCACATCTCATGGATGGCAATGCAAACTTGGGAGCTCAGCAAAATCCCTCCCAGGGGTAACAGAAACATCAGAGAGCCGATGTCCCACATAGGTGCGAGGCACTAGATTTAGTCAAGTCAGATACAACGTGAACTCACAGACCAGTGAAGAAAGAGCTGAGTGTAAGGCCTGTTGGACAACACATAATACCAGCCCCAAGTGGACTCAGGTGAGAGGAGGAAGAAACCCCCACAATGAACAGCACATTGGTCTTAGGAAAAAGCTGAAGAGGGTGATGGCTCATTGCCCCCACTGCCTGCACCCCAAGGCACCTGGGGGGAGCCCAGCACAAGTGGCACAGGGGAAATACTGGTTTTTACTTTCACAGCAGCTTGTAACTGCAGCTCTGCTGACGGCATTTGTTAAGTATTGATTGCAGAATCAATAGGCTGTCAGTGTTAGTATCATTTTAACTGGACTAATAATAACAATTGTTCATTGCATTTTTGGTTATATTGTTAAAAGTCTTAATTAGACTAACAATAAATTCTTGGTTCAGCATAAGAAGGTTTGTTTGGCTTTTGGTGGATAACCCCTGGCTCGGCTAACACATCTCTGTCCTGCCCTGCCTCCCAGGGTGGATGGGATGCAGGGAGCTCCCATCCTCCCAATGGCTCAACACCACCCCCTTCACAGAGACCCTTCTCAGGGCAAAGTCAGAGCTAATGCCTCACAGCTCTCCCCCAGCTGCAAAACGATGTTTGTGTGTCAGGGCACAGACTAACTCACTGCCTCCACCTTGCATGGCCGCCCACCACAGCTGTTGTGACTTCGTAAAGCCCCTTCGGCAACCAGTCCCCACCTTCCATCAAAGGCCTTGGCATGCAAAGGCAGAACAGAAAAGCACGGAGTTTTAATCTGACTCTGTTGCTGATACCGCTGTGGAGGCAGGTGAAGGGTATAGCAGCGACTGGCTCACATAAGCCGTGCTCCAGGTAGCTGAGCCACATCCCCAGGAGCATCCCAGGTCAGAGGCAGCAAAAGGAGGCTTTAAACCCCTGCGAAGGACAGGTTTCCATGGGAAAGCATCTCTATACACATGCAGATGGCAGCGTGTTACTGGTTCATATAAGCTCCTGAGAGTATTACACCACGCTGAGCCCCTGTAGCAGCAGGGACTCCTTTGCTCCCACACATGGGGGTCAGCAGGATCCCTTTTGGGGGCAGAGGACATTCCCCTGTGGCTGCTGGGGCTTCCCACCTGCAGACACAATGAATCTGACCACAAGCATTAACCTGGTTCTGAGCAGGGCTGGAAAGATGCTGTGGGGCTGAGAAAGGGCTGAGTTCAGGGTACCCAGCAAACAAGAGCTCAGCCCGACACCAACCCCAAGCAGGGTCCCTCCCTGTTTGCTCCGTCTCCTGCAGCCTCTCCAGGACGCTCCTGGGGACAGATGTGACAGGTACCATCCTGAAAGCTGTCATGGGCCTGACAGCCCCCCAGATTCCACCCCAATCTTGGCATTGTGAAGGACTGCTTAACCCTGGCAAAACCCCTCTATGTGCCCACACCAGCTGCACCTTCTCAGTCTGGAGGCTTTTCCCACCATGAAAACCAAGTGAAAGTATATAGAGGAGACTGGCCACCTGGTAGAGAGCTGGGTGGTCCCAGGTCCCTCATCTCAAGAAGGGCACTTTGCCCAGCTCCCCTCAGCACCCCAAACAAGCCAGGCATTTCTCCAGCTCCTCTGCATGCCCCCCCCCACCTTCTTTCAGCCCCTGTCCCAGCGCCTGGCAGCCTCCCAGTCCTCCTGGGGACAAGAAACAGCCTGTACTTACAGCCTACCCAGAGTAACAGTTCACCACAACATGCTCACTTTTAATTTGCTTACCCAAGCAATAAAGCAGAAATGAGGAATGGCAGCTAATTAAAAGTATCGATTCATGTGGCATTCAAAACTACCCAGAGCAAGCCAGGGGGGTAAGAGGGATGAGGAGCCTAGAAGAAAAAGAGGGGATAGCAGGGCTGCAATGCTCCCGATGGGTATATCCTTGCTCCCTGTGATTTCTTACCACGGGAAAGACTCTTCTGCTTTAACAATCCTGCTCTTACAACGCACTGTCCCCAAAACACTGGGTCTTTTCTTTACCAGAGAAGTCTCCAAGATTCCCACTACAACAACTCCATGTGAACCCTCACTGAAGCTTGTCATGCCCTGCGTATTTTTAAGACTAGCCGATGGCAGGCAGACAAAAGCCCTGAAATGGGGTAAAAGCGCAGTTGGAATGTGTTTCTACAGCAATAGCACAGCATGCTCAAAGGTTACTGCTTGCAGTCCCCTCTGACCTTCACATCTGCAAAGCCTTATGCAAACACACAGAATATGTTGTCTTCATAACTCAGGCACATGCAGGACTGGGAGGGTGCCTGGGGCCAGCAAATCCAGACAACTTCCAGTCTAGATGTTCCACAGCTCATCCACTCTGCACACCGCTGAATCCTCTCTGCTACAAGAAGATGGTTTTTAGCACCAAAGTCAGTGCCTATAGCTTGCATGGGAATGGGAGCAGGGGAAATGGAGGCCATCACCAGGGACTCGGGTCTCTACTGCAGTTAGGTTTGTCTCAGTAGAAACACCCAGTTCATTAGATGAGGGAGGTGCTTATGACAAGATGGGAGCTGAGGCTGCCTGTGCCCGAGCACGGGGGTCTGTCTGGAGAGGAAGGTGGCTGCTGAATCCTCACCTCTCAACAAGAGCAAGAATTTTGTGTCTCAAGAGCCAAGCCAAGTGAAGAGCATCTAGACAGTGCTCTGCCAGTGACAGAGCTATGAATAGACTCAGAAGCATGCCTCAGCCACCCATGAGGTGAGAAATTGCTGCTCTCTTGCTCCACATTACCCATGACACCACCTCCCCACCGCTCTATCTTGTGTAGCTACCAACAGCTGTCCTCATGCAGTTGGAAAAGAGCCAGAAACTGGGACTGAAAGCTTGCTCCCCATCCCTCTATCACACAGACCAAGCAGATGTCACCATGGCCTAGATTACAAAGGGAGCAGTCTACCCAAGTGCAGGATCACCATTCTGAGGACTCAGAAGCAAGGATGATCCTGCAGGCACGGACTTTTGCTCTGGATATGCTCCAAAGGCTTCTCAGAACTTCTCAGCAAGGTTTGAATCCACATCATGGGTATGGGCCCTGGAAGGATCTTCACCCTCTGCCCGGTATGTTATGAGGGCTTCCTCTGGGCTCCAAGGAAAGCCGTGGGGGATTGCAGGCACACACTTAGGCTCCTTCTTCTCCAGTTCCTCCAGCCTATCTTGTTTTCCCCAGACAGCAGCCTGCTCTGCCCAAGCTATTGCAGACCATCCCACCTAGCAAAGCACCCAGGCAGTTCTCCCTAGAGCGCAGCCAGACACAGGGAGGGCCAGCAGCCACTCCCCTGGTGCCCCCCTGCCATCCTGTGCCACACACGAGGATCACAGCGCCAGAGGAGATCAAAGGTCCTGCTACAACTGCAGGTAATCCGGCCAGGCAGGCAGAGGGATTCACTCCCTGTTGCAGACTTTATCTGGCTCCAAGAAGGCTAAGCGTAAATCCTCTACTGTATTTTCCCTCCCCTCCACCCTCTAGTCCAGAAGATGTAATGTGACATGTGGCCGAGACCAAAAGGCGATGTTTAGGAACAGGTCCAGGAAAAACATGTCGCCTGAGGCAGGGAGGGGACAAGGGTGACTGAAGTCTCAGAGGAAGGAGACCTGCAGCCTACAAACATCGCTCCTTGCAGACCCTGGGTCTGCAGGCTTTCACCCTAAACCAACTCCGTGGAGGAGACATGTCTCCCATCCCAGAGGTGGGAGCCAAGGTGGATGTCCCTGCAGGAGGTAGCAAGCTTCCAGGCAACCATTCCTGTACCAATGTCACCCAGCCCAAGCCTAGATCTTGGCTTCAAGACCCAAATCAGACCCTACCACTGCTGCCTCAACACCCTGCGCTGCCCTGGCACAGCTTACTTGCACCGTGGAGCTCCCAGCAATGGGCAGAGCCTGCTCGGCTCTCACAAACCCCAACTTGCACCAACTGATTTACTCACCACTGTCTCAGCTTGAGCCTTTCCCCTGATGGACCACCATCAGGGCTGGGCTGAGGAGAGCACCAGGGAGAGCCCCATGATGGGGCAAGGAAGCCTTCACCCTCAGGAGCCCCAAGCTAGTGGGTCAGGGGGAGAAGGGGTGTTGGGAATGCATCCCAGAGTTTTCTCTCCATCCCTCCAAGGGAGATGGCTGAGGTGACTTCACCTCCTGCTCACCCATCACCCTGAGCTGCTGTCATAGCAACACACCCTCCGATTCAGGAAGGAATGGGTACTTCTGCTTGTTTAACCAAGAAGGAGGCAGCACCCTGGTATTTTGAACAGGGAAAGATGAGTGGAGCAAGTGAGATAGTCAGCACAGGAGCTCACAGAGAGGCTGACCTGGACCTGTACGATGTGGTCTGCAGCCTCTTGCCAGCCTGCACCCCCTGCAAGAGGGGTGCAATGGTCAGCCACTTCGGCTCTGCTCCTCATGGCTGGGAAACATGCTCATGGTGATGTGATACTGCCCTCACACCACACCAAGACCCCACATGAAAACAGAGGCAATAGAGGGCCTCCATGGGACAAAACTGGGACTGAGCATGTATCGGTCTGTATAACATGCTGGATGCTCAGCACCAACCTTCCCCTCCAAAGGCCAGACCACGCCTCAGTGAGTCAGGACTCACTGAAACCCCTGAGGAAGGTCCTCAAATACTCATCAGGGGCTGCAAAGAAAACACACATTGCCTAGCACCACCAAAAACCCTTCAGTAGTAGCTCCTACGCTGGTAGATGGTGGCTGTCCTCTCTAACCATTTCCCATGAGCAGGCCCAGGACACAGCACATCCAGCATCACCCATGGACCGTGAGAACAAGCTGAGCGTAGAGCCTTTTCTTTGAAACCCCACTCATACCTGCAGTAGAAGCAGGCAGTGCTTTGATTTCAGAGCTATTGAATCCAAATCATCATGAGGAATCCATGCTCGCTCCAGGGAACAGCTGCATGGCAGTCTGGTGACCTTCTACAGCACCTCCACATCCCAGTCCCTGGAAAATCTTGCTCGCGGCAGCCTTCTGCGTGCAGTGCCTTGCTCCTGGGAAGGCAGCACCAGCAGTATGCAGGCAGTCCTTGTTCCCTCGGGTGCAGAGCAGGCAGGAGCTGGGGGAGGCAAAGCCATGTAGGGAGCGCTCAGAGGGGCTCATGCTGGAGAGCTTGGAGCTGCCTCCAAACCTTCCTGATTTTCAAGAGACTTCGGTCCGGGTGAGCCCACAGGAGAGACACAATGCAGTCAGGAAGACAGAGCAAGACTGGAGCTTGCCCATTGCTTTGCACCACTGAGGTCCTGGCTGGACAGCCAGACCCCATCTCAGCAGCACAGAGCAGCTATTGCAGCAGCACAGCACTATGGAGAAGACCATCACCAAGTTCAGCAGCACCAAGAGCAGCTGTACTGCTGTCCCTGCCACACCACACACCAGAACCGTGGTCATCAGGGATCTCAGTGAGTCATGAGCCAACCAACCCCACAACCTCTCCGTTTCACACCTTTCCCCTGGCGCTGCATGCACCACAACAGATCTTCTCACCAGGGCAAGCCTGCTGTGCTGCAAGACTCAGAGGCTTCACGCTTCATGCCAGACCCTGGGCTCAAAGCCAGGCCCACTCTGCAATCCCAAAATCCAGTGGTCCAAACTCGTATGAACCCTGCTTGCAGCTTGCTGACCCAGCTTACCTCTGGAGAACCGGCAAAACCGGATGGTTTCCTGTGCTGCAGTTTCCAGCCCGGCTGTCCACAACCTAAGGAGAAGAGGTTATTTTGGGGCTTGCTCACAATCACCAAAATGGTCCCTTCATGTTTTTCTTAAGAAAAACAAAAAGCAAGCAGCCAGGAGGCAGGAGTTACCACCGTTGTATCCTGGCAAGCTCTCTCCATTTCCCCCAGCTGTGAAATGGGTACTTACACTTCCCAGAGGCTGATGAGAGTGCTTTTTTCTGGGTATCAGCCAGCGATGATTATTTCATTCCTAGAAGCAGGGCTCAGAGAGAAGGAGGGAAATCCAGTGCCACACAATGCATTTATGGTTGAGTCACCCAAGAATCCCAGCCCTTTTCCTGCAGCTCTGGTAGAGGCAGGTAAGGGCTGAAGATGCACCCTTTGCTAGCAGCAGATTTGCAGAAAACATCTGCCGCAGTAGTCAGGGGGCTTCCCTGGTTTGATGGCACTGGAAGGGGTGGCTACCTGGTGAGGTACACTTGTTTCCTCCTGGTCTGACCTCTCTGGAGGTCAACATATTTGCTCTGTATTTGATGTCTCCTACCCACAACACAGTTGAGAAAGCTTCTGTTGTATAGGGGGTTATTTTTTGCAATGGAAGTGCTCCAAAAGAAGGAAATGACAATATAGGGATAAAGTAGTTTAATGTATCGTGGTGCATGGGCAAGTCTCTGCAGGGTGCCAAGCAGACCCTTACATTGGGCACACTCAGCTTTTCCTCCTGGATGCCAGCCCTGAGGAACAGCCTTTGGCAGCCCCCTGCTCCCCATCTCCAGGAGAGCCTTACAGGGCAAACATACATAGCAAAACCACCTGTAAAATGGGCAGCACCAAAGCTGCATCCGCTGTGCCCCGTGTCCACTCTGCTGGAAATTTAGGCAGCCTGCAAGTGCAGCTGTGCCATTGTGTGCTTCTCTCCAACATCTGCCCGTCCTGCTCACTGAAAAAAATCACGGAGCTGCTGCTAATTTCATTAGCAGGCCTGTCAAGCGGTTCATCTATCTCTGATTTCCTGGCTTGCCGCTGTGAGGAAACAAGCAGGATCTCTTCTGAATTCACAAAGCCATCCTCTGGGGTAATTTGTCTGAAGGCTTAAAATTTCCCGAGTGAATTATTATCTTGGATTAAAACTGGGAGAGGGAGTGTTCTTGCCTTTTTTTTTTTTTCTTTTTTTTTTTTTTCTTTCCCTGGAATACCGGAGCTGCGAGCAGCTCCCAAACCTGGAGGCAGGTGATGCCCTGTCCCGGAGATGACCAAGGCCAGGCAGGAGGACAGGCACCCGCTGTCCCGGGCCGGCTGCATCCCCCCGGCCAGCAGCAGAGAAGGAAAGCCCACAGGCTCTCAACCTGCCACCCACGGAGAGGGGCATGAATTAGGGGCATGGGGCAGGCAAAAGCGAACCGAGAAGGGCCGAAGTGACGGAAGAGGCTCCAGGGAGCTATAGCTCCATCGGGAAACACTCGGGGTTGCGTTGCCAAACGCTCGGCTCCCCACACCTACC
>NW_009597453.1:0-431 GCF_000690535.1 Cariama cristata
GACTCACTCCAACAGGTCCATGTCATTCCTGTACTAACAACTGCAGAACTCAACACAGCACTGCAGGGGTGGTACCACCAGAGCAGAGGGACAGAATCCCCTCCCTCGACCTGCTGGCCATGCTTCTTTCAATGTGGCCCAGGATACGGTTGGCTTTCTGGGCTGCAAGCGCACATTACCAGCTCATGTCCAGCCTCTCACCCACCCCAAGCCCTTCTTGGCAGGGCTGCTCTCAACTCTTTCATCTTCCAGCTTGTCTTGATACCAGGGATTGCCCTGACACACGTGCAGGACCTTGCACTTAGCCTTGCTGAACCTCACAAGGTTCCCATGGGTCCACTCCTCAAGCTTGTCCAAGTCCCTCTGAATGGCATCCCATCCTTCAGGTGTGTCAATCATATAACTCAGCTTGGAGTCCTCTGTGAATTTGC
>NW_009597454.1:0-30965 GCF_000690535.1 Cariama cristata
GGTTTAAGCTTAAAAGGAAAGCTACTCTCCTTCTTTTGGTAGAAGGAAAGATGATTAGTATTTCCTATGCAAGGTCGCTGCATTTGACATGGGGATATTTGCCTTCCCTGCAGGGTTTATCAATTCAGCACAACACCCAAGGGAGCAAGCCCTGTGTTGCCAGCAGCTTGCAGGTCTCAGCAGAGCTGATTTCTCTGATGAGGAGCTGCCGGGCAAGGGTCTTGGGGAGATGCTGCTACCCGCACACATGCCGCTCTGCAGTTGACTCACTAGCATTTCTCTTTATTAAAGTGCCCTGCAGGGAAGCTAATGCTGAAGCCCCTGAGATTGGGGCTGAGCAATTAATACTGAAAACATCCTTCCCTGCCATTTCAGAAAGAAGACATAGAAAGACTCACTCCTTCTACAATTGCTAAAGATGAAACATGTGCACGTAGAAAATACCCAGACAAATTGGACCCAGGGATTTATCAAGCCCCTGATACTATTTTGGCAACATCAGACCCTTCACAGATCCCCTGGAAGAAGATCAAGCCTTTAGGAAGCAGATGGGAGGTGATGAATCTTCTTTCCCTGCTGTGTTGGAATCAGAGCTGGTTTTATGGATGGCCAAGAGGCTAGGTAGGAAACTCCAGACCAGTGGAAGAGCAGCACCAGCACACTGAAGGAGAAAGCCTCCAAAGTATTTGCCACCTCACTTTCAGTTCCCCTTGGCTGTAGCAGCTTCAGAAGGTTCCTTTTTTTCCCCACAGTGGTTCCATCTCAGCTTTTTGGCTCCCGTGTGTAATCAGGGCAGTCGTGCACCAGGTATATTTATCTCCTCAAAGCTGTGACCAGATCAGTACAGAATGTCCCCAAATCCAATCTACCGACTCTCTGTCGCAGACATATGCCATCCTGGCTTTCCACCTCCCAACTCTGTCCATCACAGCTCTCAAACAGAGCCATTGTGGAAGCTACCATCAAGATCTTGCCACCAAAGCCTGAGAACAGCCCAGATGGCCGGTTTCTTGTTGTTTCTTCTCCTATTACTTCACTATAGACTATATGTAAATTGTTGCACTAATCATGCCATCCACATCCATCACTGGTCCCAGTGACACATCTGGAAATCTTCTCAGGAGATTAGAGGACAGAACCTTATTGTGAGAAGAAACTATCTGATTCCAGAAGAATTAATTATTCTCTTTGTTAAATGTTCTAAAACCAAGCTGGTTTGGGGCTGGCATAATCCTGTACAGCTTCTGGAGAGGAAACCACCCGAACTACAGGTGGGGCACATAACCATCTCTCCAGTTCTTCATCCCAGTTTCCCAAGGCTCCATTTCTGAGACAGTCACTGAGATAATAAATTTTTTCACTTTTATTAAGTGGAAAAAGTGAAGGTGATTTAGCTGCAGAGGAGAAGTGGAAAAAACCACACAAGGCAAGTTTAATTCCCAGCTTCACGGGCTCTCAAGGCTGGGAAGACAAGTACTGTGGCATGAGTCCTAGTCTGGTAAAGCCCTGCTCTGGATAGAAACTTTCTACCCTGCCCCTCCTGGCAACTCTGCTGAGCCCTCCTGCCCGTGGGATGCATCCTCCCCCCCTCTCCTCAGTCTTGCTGCTAAGAAATGGACCTAGGCTAAATCTTTTCTTCCTCTGTCCTGTCTCCTGCAACCTTTCAAGACTCTATCCCTTCACTACACAGTTATCTTGATGGTCATTTATAGGATCTGATCATAGTCTGGCCCAGATAATTCTTTTTCTAGATTATATAAATTTAGCTTTGTTTCCCTCCTCCTCAGGCTCTGATCCCAAAATGTTTGCAGCTCTTCATTCCACTGGGTTACACAAGTGCTTTTCTGGCTTTACAGCCTCTGGGTGAAAAGTGTCCAAGAGCTAATTTGCATTAGCTTGTGCCATGCATTTGTACAACCTACTCAGTACAACCCCAGGTCCCTCAGACTGTTTTAGATACCCACCAGTACAGTATTTACTTACCCTCTGAAGCATCTAGGGAGGGAGAACTCTCTGAGCCTCCCATCTGACTTGCCTGGGATCACACAGAACAGAGTTGGGAATTGAACCCAGGTGTCTCACTTTCAGTCAGTGCTCCAGCCACTGGATTATTCTTCCTCTCACCATGCGTGTCTGCCATTGTTAGTTATTGCCTTCTGTGAAGGTTTTCCATGCACCAGTTATCAGTAGACCTGCTTGTTTTGACTCTTCATGTCACTTTGCAGTTTCTGTTGCAGATCTCATCCACTAGCCTTTGAGCCAAGTGTGCTACTCACACTTGTAACTCTGTAACCTAGTTTTTACCTCTTCCCCCGGGGCTGGATGGGAAAAGCAAATAGAAGTTGTTGCCATCAGACAGCAGCTTCCACCCAAATGTTAGGATAAAGGAAACACGGTTCAAATCCGCAGTTCCGAAGCTCTCCTGTAAGGGCACCATGGCCAAGTCACTTCATCAGATGGGGATGATTTCTGTCTGCATCTCTGAGTCTCCAGGATGAGGAGCTGTATGTTCTTTTGAACTTGAATAGCACAAGCACAATGGGGCCCTGATCTTTCATTGCCTCTGCCATATAAATAATAAAAAGGCAGCATGGGGGATGATAAGGCAGCTGCTGCATGGGTTGCTCTTCTGCTGTAGATAAATAAAGGGTTCTAGTCTCCAGAACTGTCAGTCTGGCACCTTCCAACAGCAGGAAGTGAATGATTATTGCAGAAAGAAGAAATGAATAAATAAACACCAAATAGAAGACATTTTCACGGATGCTCACTCTTCTCGGGCATGGGTAGCATGTGCCCACAGCTCCGCATGTGGGAGGCATGGGAAATTGGCAGTTCTTTTATACATTTTACATTTGTTCTGTTCTGCCCGAGTGCCTGATTATTTTAGTTTTTTAAGAAGAAATTGGTTGGGGGAATCTGGAGGTTAAGAGCTGCAATAAGAGGCAATTTTTTAAGCTTTGTCAGTTTTTGCTGCTTAATCAACTGGACATTGTCCCTTTGAATAAAAGATCCTGAATTCTCAGTGAGATGGCTGAAAGGTACCACGAACTCCCCGTGCGTTTACCATATGGTACAAATCTCCCTCACAGCAAACAGCAGAGCGAGCAGCACAGCTTGGGACGTTATTGGGAAGTCTGGCTACTGATCCCATGACAGGAGGTTGAACTGTGGCTTAGCAGAGTCTGTTTCACCCCACTCTAATGGGATATTGTGTGGCTCCACAGGGAGAAGGGTGGATGATCACACCGACCCTTCAGGTGGATATGGAGCAGAAGGCTTAACAGTTTCCTTGGGACCAGTAATGGGAATTATGGATCAGACCAGCTATGGCTCTAGGACCCCCTTTGCCTCTTGCCTTTGTCTCAGCGTGCCCAGATGGCAGGCAGCAAACCCCTTCCATTCTCGCTCTTTGCTGTTTTCTGCCAGGGGGGGGAGCCTGGCTCCCACCGTATGCTGCAGGCAGCTCGCAGCAGGCTCTGCTCTGGAGCCCGGAGACTGCCTCGTTGCAGAGACTGCCTCCAAGAAGCCTCCATGCCAACGGTGCCATGGCTTTACCAGTGCCAGCTGGATAGTGGAGAAAAGCCTTAAAAGGAGGTGGGGGGAAAGAGGAAGCTGGAGGATGCCATGTTAGTGCTGGGAGGTCAACGCTGAAATGGTGACGCCGTGACCGAAGGTCTGGGTTTAGGGCTGTCAGGGAGGAAGGAGGGCAGGCACTTACCACCATGCGGTTGAGGGACACCCAACAATCGTCAGGGAAGTCCTGCAGCATAGGCACAAGGAACTGGAGGCAGCCATCCCAGTGACACAGCAGCAGCATCATCCCAATCAGGTTCACAATCCTCACCACTGCACTGGCCAGATCGTAGGTCATGTGGAAGATCTGCAGAAGTCAACAGGGAGCAGATTAGATGGCAGCTCCCCAACCAACCAACCCAACATAATTAGATGCGGTATCAGGGTCAAGAACCTTGCTAAAGTAACAAAAAAGGCTGCATCAGCTCAGCTCAGGTCAGTCACAGTATGCAAGCAGAATCAGCTGAAAAACAGATTAAAAACCAAAATACAAAATCATAATCGTTCACCTCTCTTGCCCTTTGATTTTGCCTTCTAATTTACATTAAAAGCTCCATAAATCATTTTATAAGATAAGTTGGTTACAAATATTTCTGGAACATCAGCCACTCCTCAGAAATAAACTCTATCATTACATCTTTTTAACTGCAATGCCCTTCTTTGATTTCTGCTCTTGCTGAATATATGCTATGCACTGACCCACAGTGGAAGCTGTCTTTGCACTGGATGTCAGATGCAGTCTCTGCAAGTACCAAATCAAAGAAAGAACGGCCTCAAACTCAGCAGAGACGTCTAGAAGAGGATCTGATTATTTTCTTGCATTTCTTGTATTCTGCTGCTATATCACTTCCAGCCTTACGTGAAGGTGTGCAAAGAAAAGAGAAACATGGCAGAGCTGTATAGCAGTTCTTAGCAAGGAAGCCCAGAAATCTGTAAACAGGCAACAGCAACCACACCTCTGCAGTCAGCTCTCTAATGCAAAGGGAGTCCAGGGCCATGCTGTCCGTAGCACTACTCATAAGCAGGACACACTGAGAAATCCAGGTGCTCTATTATCAAAGCTGCATACGCAGTCAAGAACTACTTGATGGACACCATTTTTTTTTCCTATGGATGGTGTGTTGTGGAGACATTGGGAGTGTTTGGCTTTTTTATGCCCAGCTTTGTGATGACAGACACTCAGGGGATGCCAGCGACTGCTATCCTGAGCTACCTGTCTGCTCAGGTTTGGTTTTCCCTACCTTACAACATGCCACAGTGAGGAGAGATGAGCTCTGGAGAGCGTGGCTGGCCCTGTGTGGCTCAGCACAGAGCCCTCCTTCTGGCCTCTTTTGCCGTTAACCCAGCTTATGAAGAGAGGAGATCTCCAAACTGTCACTGGGCAATGGTTTGGATCCAGTAAGGACCACAGACTTAGTCCTCACAGTGTGCTGGCTTCCAGCTAAAGAACCCTACGGCATCACCCTGAAAACAGAGACCCCGAACACATCTGGCATTCTCTCCAACATGCTGCTGTGTCACCAGGGCAATTTGTGACAGAGCCAGGATGGATGGAGGCCTGACAGCCGTGCCCCAGCCCTGCCAATGTGTCCTGCCCTAGAGCCTTGTCTGGAGAAATGTTAATCACTGCTCCCCACACACGGTCCTGCTGTTTCTGGTAGAGGAGTGAAATATTTGGAGAGTTGTATGTGAATGAAGCGGAGAGACTCACTGCTGTCAGCTCCCGGAGCTGGGCCTTCTCAAGAGGCCTCCCCATGGTTTGAAGGAACATACAGCCTGGCTGCTCTGCAGTCCAGCCTGCAATCTGGTGACACAATGTCCTAGTTGTATTTAATGGAAGGGAACAAAAAGTAGAGGAATGTGAGGAGCAAAGAAGACTACTGTGAATGAGATGAGGCTGCACGTCCCAGCTCTATTCCTTCATTTCCACCCTGGCCTGACGCACGGTACTCCCTTCCAGGTTGTATTTCAATCAGCTCTGTCCTAATCTGGCTACATCAGCTTGAAGCTTCCCACAGAGCTTGTTTACCCCACCTTGCAGCCCCTCCTGCTCTCTCAGTCCTGGACTCCCCAACAGCGCTGCCATAGCCCCTCCACTCCGGCCGGCAGCCCCTCTGCTATGGCACCTGCAGAGTGCAGTTCCCCTCCGCAGCCCTGCTCTCGTATCTCAGCCCTGCCCTGCTGCTCCAGCCCTCTGTGCTCACACTTTCTGTTTTCTGACCTGCCACCACACCTCTCATTACAGTCTGACTCCCAGCGCTGTTGTAAAACTGACCTCCAAGTGAGCCATGCAGAGCACACGGTGACACCTATCCAAATTCACCATTTCCTTAGGGATGTAGCAGGATTAACTGTCAGTTCTTCAGATGTAAAATAAACCCGCAAACACAACTTTCTTACGGGGCACCAGGCAATGGGCCAAAAGGCAGAGACTCTGATACAGGCTTCTACATAAGATAGCAAAGTAATTTTCAGTTAGCTGTGTTATTAATAAAAATTGAGAGTGCAGTGACTGAAACCAGAGGGAGAAGCACACCCAGCTCTTCCTGAGGGCTGAACACCCCCAGAGCACTGCCTGGGCTCCACTGAGCCCCAGTGTAGGAAGACAGGCATGCGGTGGGTGACTTGGCCACCAGGGAATCACCTCCAGAGAGGCAGGCGATTACCGACGGAGATGCCTGTCAGGGAAGTATCTGAAGCAGGGATAGGCCATAGGCATGCTAAGTGACTGTATGGCTAAGCCCATATAACTCCTTGCTGCTCTGGCAGAGATAGTCCTGCTCCTCCCAGGTACCCACGGCAGTATGTACCTGCCATCTTTGCCTATACCAGGGATCAGCCTCCTCTGATCCCATAGTGAGTCAGTTCAAGCAGCTAAAAATGCAGAAAACTTCTGTTATAAAAGAAAGGAATCATGGTTTGTCAGTTTACCTGCCTAAATTGGCTCATCACTCTGCTGTCAGAGCTAGCTGTTCAATTTGAATGCCTGTTTCCACGCCAGATATTAACACTCCCCCACCTAATCGGGATGCCACGAGGTCAAACGCATTGAGAGATGCCAACATGCTCAATCCGGACTGGGAGGGAGCCACAGAAGAATGCTGGAAACCAGAAGGATGAATGATTTGGATAACTGCTTCTAAACTCCATTATTTCCACTGCATCCAAGATGCAGCTGGAGTCCACAGTGTCATTTAGTGTGAGAAAGGCCATTCTAGTGGTATTTCTGGGCTGTAAAGAAGAAAATATCCAATATCCAGCATGAAAGGCTGTTCTAGGAAATCCAACTCTCAATGCTGACTCAATAGGTCAGTATGAAAGTATTTATTCAAAAAGAATAATTCCTATTGGTTTAATTTTTTTTTTTCCCCACGATCATTCACATTTAGATAACCCAAAGCGAATCCAGCCTATTTGAGTGACAGCCATGGGCTATGCTTTTAATGAAGCCAGAGCAGCAGTTTGCAGAAGGATCTCTGAATGGATCTTTTGTATCGCCAGGGTTTTACTGTACTAATGACTTTTCCTCTCCCACCTATGTGTGTTTTTCAAAGAGGTCCAGCCCTCCTGTAACCCAGGGAACTCCAGCCGGGGACAGGGAGAAACCCTGTCAGATTTAGGAAATGCCTTTCTTCCTTTAATATATTAAAAGCAGAGAGTGAAGAGCCTGAGGGAATGGATGGTTCAGGGGAAAGGTGAGTGGATATGGAGCTGCTTAAATGATGATTGGGATCTATTCTAGTCAGGCTAGGGCAGAAAGCCTTTATTCTTTGGTGTACCTCTGAAAAACAGGAATAAAGGAGTGTGTTTGCTTCTGCCGTTAGGCCTCGCTGCCTCCTCTCATGCACCAATAACTCACACATTTGCTGGCAGCTGAGAAATGGCAGCTCTGTGCAGAGTGTGTGTACGTCTTGGCTCACAGGTCTTCCTTCACCGCTGGGTCACCACCCATCATGTAACCCACCCGTAAGCGTAGGACTCAGTGTTGAAGCACAAAAGGAAGGAGAGTCCTGCCTCTGTATGAACACCAGGGTGCATCTGCCCTTGTCGTGCACGGATGTTCCCTGCGCAGAGCTCAGAGAGGCCAGGAGCTCAGTGGCCATTTTGGATTGCCCTCTAATGCCCACCACTGACTAGAGGGAAGGATCACAAGTGAGCTGACACAAACTTCCCACACAGGCAGGGACAGTATCTGCTTTACACCAAGGGTGGATTCAGCTCACCCACTTTGGACTTTGAGATCTAGATTATATCATTACAGTCATTGGATGGAAACATACACCTGGAGGGAGACACATCTGGTCTGTGGCACTTGTTTACCTGAGAAGGAGATGCACTGCATCTCAGGAATTCCTGCTTCTCTCTGCTGCCCATAAAGTAAGCCCAGATAATGAACTCCAACTGTAAATGTCTGAACTGCAGGTGAGACAAATCCAATTTCACATGTCAGTCTCAGGAGTTACCAGCTCATGCCCACTCCTTGGAATACATTTGCATTCACATGCAAGAGAAAAATCAGAAACACTCACTTTGCAGCACACAGGAATAACTGTGAAGGGGTGTGAACGAACACCTTTCACTGAAAAGAGGCTCCTCCTGTAAATAGGTGCCTGTGTTGCAGGGAATACTAAGTCTAGTACTGCGCTGGAGAGCGTCTAAGCCAGTGCTGCAGTGCCCTAAAGCAGTCTACAGCTCCCCAGGGAAAGGTGGGGAAGAAACATTCTAGAATAGCTGGTCCACGAGGAACCTGAGTGGCAATTGGAACTTCTCTGGTTTTCATCATTAACACTCAGGGCTTTCTTGTCCTGTTGTAACACAACCCAGGCTGGGTCCCAGAGCACGACACCTCCTTCTGCCCCTGGACTGCTTGTGCTTTCTGTCTTTCTGCTGCCTGTCATTTGGAAAAAGGGAGTGAGGAGGAGGAAAAGGACAAACTATGGATTCACGCTTAAAAGCATCTCTTTCCAAGGGTATTCTCTGATAGAGCTAATATCCCTGTTTCTTGATTGTCCAAAACAAGCTGTGGCTTCAGAATGCCTGTTACAAAGTCAGCTCTGTTCTTCTAGGCAAAGGACACATTGCAATGCTTTCTGAAGACAGCTTGGGAGTGAGAGGAGTAAAACTTTCCTCAACAAAGTCATCTCTGGTTACATAAGAGCTCCATCTTGGAAATCCCGCTTATACAGAACAAGCTAATGGGATCCTATCAGTATGAATTTGAAATCTTGTCAGCCTCAAATAACTCTGCACAATATTCCTCAATTGGCTCTGTACTGAAGCGGGATTCCTCTAACCTGATCACTTGAACTAGAAGAAATCGAGGACACATTGGAGAAGTGGGGGCCTGGCTCTGGCAGTGAAACAAGGACTTTGACTGAAATCAAAGTTGTATGTTTAATTAGGCTCGTCGGTTTATGTTGGCACACAGCTCGGTGTGGCTATCCACAGGTCACCAGAATTTCTCAGATCCTTAAAGGTGATGTTGCATTAGCACGTCTGTCTGTCTAGGGCCATGGAGGCTGGACTGCTCTGACAGACTGAGAGCCCACCAAGAGGACACCGCGACAAGTGCCACGCAGGGAGGCAGCTCCGTCCAGGCACACTCTGCACCGGCCCCACCAGGCCCAGGCCATCTCCGGCGAAGCCTCTGTCTCTGTGCCAACGTCAAGGTCTGTGGGCTGGGGTGCAATTGCACATCCCTGTTGGCTCTGCGTGTGCCGGAGGTGCTATGTTTCGAACAAATGGGTTTTCCTGAGGGTCTGTGGAACTGCGACACTGAGGCATACTAATGATTCTGTTTGGAGCCAGCACGGCTGAGCCAGAGCTAAACACCCTGCCAGCGAGAGCTAACAGCATCCACGCTCGCTCAGCTGAACGCTGGCTCTACACAGAACTGACTTCTATCGACACGGTTTATGAACAGATTCTGCACCACAGGAAAGCAGTGAAGCTGCTTGTTGCCCTTCACTACCTCTACTAGCAACATAGCAGTATTTCTGTAGCACTGCATCCAAACTAAGAAAGCCTGCTGGTCCGGAGCCAGTGCTGTTGTCTGTTTCCACACTATGGTTAATATACAACTGTGATAAATCTCCTGTGGATAATCAAGTAGCTGTGACATGGCTCCAGCTTAATAGAAAGCAAAGAATTTACTCTTAATTTATGACTTAAAAAAATGAAAGACCTTAGAAAGGAATACAAATCTCAAAAGAGAATCAAAACAGTACTGAGCGCTCTAGGGTCAGCGTTAAGGTTGTTCTGCTGCGAAGAAATACATGTTTACATACATTTAAGAAGAGTATTTGTGGACCATGGGGAAGAAAGTTGACATGTCTTTCACTCTTCCTTTCTTTGCTTGGCTTTTGTGGATGACAGAGGTAAAGATACATTTTCCTCATAGAGGCATTAGCTGCCTTTTCAAACCTAAGTGTTAATCTCTCAATATACTGGGGATAGGTGGTTGCTGTGAAGAGCTTTTCTGAGCCTAAAATACCATTAGACAGATTACTGTAGGGTGGTTATACTAAGTCCCTGCATCATCAGCTACAGTGTCTCTGCATATCACCTATCTCATTGCTGACTGGGCCTCATCCCGTTCAGTTTTGTAAACTGACTGGAAAACAGTTTAAGCTCTTACTCATTCTGGCCAACACACAAACTAAAGGCACCTCATTGAAAAACCAGTGGTTTTGCTCATTTAGGGATCACTACCACAAATCAGTGCCGATTCTTGTGGCAAGGGGCAAAATGTCACCTTCTCCACACTCCGGAGGAAGGGCTTGGGAGCCTTGATGTGCAGCTCCATCCTGGGAGGCTGAAGCGAGGGGAGAGACAAACAACACGCAAAACTTGCAGGATGGGCTTCCCCCAGGAGGAAAAATCCTCTCCAGGCACACACAGCATTACGCATATTAGAGCACCGAAGCATGGAAGCTGTGAGCGTACACAAGGCACACACAGAGCCAAAACCCCTGAGCAACTCAGACACTGTAAGGACGCACAAGGAATCAGAGTTGAGAGAGAAAGGGCAGGTCCCCAGGAAATTCAGCCTGTTGAGTAAACCCACACCATGGGGAAACACAATATTTCAGGAAAGCAACACAAAAGATCTCAGCTATTGTCTTCCTTCTCCTGATGCTGCTATGTGAAATGCATCATCAACCCCTTTACTCACTCCTTCCTCACACTCCTCAACTTTCTATTTATTCTTCCAGTGATGTTACATTTAAACTGTGCCAAAACATAAACTATTTTACCCCAAAAGGTTTGCTGTCTTGAGTAACTCACCAGGTCACACATTTGGTTCTTTTGGAAGAATGGACAAAATGCTGTTCTTGCCACTAAAACCTACAAAGACATAAACTCCGAATTTCTGAGGTAACTGTTGATCAGGCTGGCCTGCTGAAAATGGGCTTAGTTATAGAAGAAAAATTATGTAAAGGAATGCAGTTGGGCTTATTCACAACTTCATAGTGTACTGGCAAGCAGGAGTCCCTTATGAAGGATCAGCTTTGGGTCAGACAGCTTTGGGCCAGACAGCTTTGGGCTGTGCTAATCACAATATGTTTGGCAGAACGGCACAATGGTACAGGAGGGAGGGAGCTTTGGGATCCAGATTGTATTGGGACAACGCTGAAAGCACCAGCCAGCACACAGCAGATGGACTAGAGAGGGGAAATCATCTGTGCTGCACAGATACATCTGCAAGCAGTGTGCAGATTCAGGGATGCGCTTGACAGTTTGAGATGGTGTAGGATTCGGGTTTGTCTGCTTTTTGCTGTGCCAGCAAGGAAAACTATAGTCAGAAGATCAAGTTTTAGATGAAGGCAAGAGTTTGGGGTTGATTCTCTTTTTATGCTTGCTTTGCACCAAATGACATAATCAATGTGAATAATGCTGATGCTGTCTTGAGTCAGTGCGAGAGGAGAATCAGGTCCGTGATTCACCAGATTTAACGCTCATGGTGGAGTGTACTTGTCTTGGGGCTGCCTGGAGCAGCGAGTTTGAGGGAAGTGCACTGAGTGTCAGGTGTTAAGAGAGATATCCAAGTAGATTTTACACTTAAAATATAATCATCCTTTGTGCTGCTGTGGCAGTTTTCATCTGAAGGTCTCAAGGGACTTGGCTGACATTAATCTGGTATGCTTCAGTATCTCCAGTGACTGTGTGATCTCCATTATTCTAGAAGGGCAAAAAAAGGCACATAAAAGGGAAAAGCCACTTGCCAGAGGTTGCACAGGAAGCTGAGAGCAAAGTTTTGAGCCAAATCTAGGGATGTCAGCTTTGATGTCCTGCTCTAACCACTGCCCATGTATTGTGGCTACTAACTAGAGCCCAAGGAGGTATCCTTCACGTTCAGAAACAGCCACTTCAGTGCCAAGAAAAGCCAAAGTGTGTATGCGCATGCAGGGCAGGGAGAAGGGATCTTGCAGCAGCCTGGTGCTGTTAAAGCTCTGTAAGAACATGATGCAAGCCTGTAAGCCTCTACCTCCTCCCAAGATGATTTAACTCTTCCCAGGTAGCTTGCTTCTGGCTAACGGAAGTTCTTCTCCAGGTAGGAGCTGAGGGGCCATAGACAGAGAGCAGCAGAAAGCCCATGCAAAAATGAAAGGGAAAAAAAAAGCATTTTCTTGCCTTCTCCCTCAGAGACTTATGTCTACTGGAAAATACTTACAGCAGAGAAAGGTGAAATAGCAGGACTAATTAGCACGAAGAAAGCTGGCATAGATAGCAGACATTTGTAGATATATATATACCCCAAAGATCCTGCCACCACCATGTGTTTTGCCTCTTGCACTCTCAGACTGAGGTTGTCATGACAACAGCCCCCCTTCCCCTCCCCATGCCACCATTCCCAGCCTAGGCTTTAATCTTCATCATTTTAAGAACTTTTGTCACCATGGCAACGTGACACAGACTTTTAAAAATATTTTCTAGCACAACTCAAACGACTATCTTTCCTGCACGGTTTTCTTTAAACCTCTAGGAAAAAACATTTATGGTTGGATTCTGCCTCCGCTAAACCGAGCTGTAAGCCTCCCATGGGTGCTATCTAGCAGGGACAGGAGCTGGCCAGTGCCTCCAGTGTGGAGGGACGATGGCATTTTCACCTCCCAGGGAACGTGTCCCAGAGCAGCAACGCAAGGACTGGGGCCAGGGCTTTTTAAAGAACCTCCACGACTTTGGAGGTAGCGACTCTTTGCTTTTCAATGGGGCTTATGTTCTCATACGCCTACAGCTCAGGTTTTCAACAGTATCTCTCGATATAGTTAAATGCCTTTGGAAAAAGAAAAAAAAAAAAAAAAATCAAGCTCCTAGAGCTGTAAGTAGGTTAGGTATCTCATTCTCAGTGGGAATTAGATATCTTACCTGCCTAGGCGTTTTTTTTTTAATCTCTCATGGCTCTTATCTGCATCTTTGGGAATTGTAGTTCTTCTGAGAGGCTAGCAATGAATCACTTCTGGAAATAGGGCACAGGCTTTTTTGGAAGTTTAAGAATGACCACAGTCATCAGGCAAAAGGTCTGTCTAGCTCAGTAGCTATACATAGATACGCCTCGGGAAAGAAATATCTGGGAGGGTGAGGGGAAAAGAAGCATAAATACCTGACAAGGAGACAAGAAACAACTGGGTTGAAACTGGGGGCTCAAGGCCTGGAAACGGCATCAAGAAGGAGGACTACGTGATCTGAGAGGCTGGTCCACATAGCTTTGCACTGGACTGGCACTTTGTGAAAGTATTCATCGCTGGAAAAGGCAGCTGAGCAGCAAGATGAGGTAATCGATGGATGACTTGGATGATGTAGGTGAGTCCAGGCTGCAGACTATGTCAGCAGGACCTCATTTGTGGTCTGATCAAAAATTCACTGAGCTAAGTGGGAAAACACCCCTTGAGTGCACTGAGCTACCAGGCACAAAGTCAATTAAAACAGTTAGCATGGACAAGTAATGAGACAAAATACTAATGGCAATATTGATCAGGTTATGCTATTACCTAGGTCAGTGACACCCTTTCCCTTGGAGCACGGATCTGTTTTCAGGAAGCAAATTTAAAAAAAATGTATAAAAAGGTGTCCTGAAGAAGGGGATCTCAGTCTTTCCTCCCAGCGGCAACATCAGGTCTCAAAGCTGGGTCATGTCACATACTGTGTCGAAGCTGCTGGCCTTCCACTAAGTAATAGCTTTACCATAGTTCAAAGATCCCTGATTAAGAGGTAGGAGTTAAAAACCAGTAATTATAGAACACCTTCTGGGACAGTTTGGTCCAGAGAGGAAATGGTGACAGGCAGGTAAGATACAAGTATCCCAGAAAGATATCAGTATCATGGGATAGGCCTAGTGCTCTTAACTATCCTCTCTTACTCAAAGGCAAGAGGACTTTTTATCGAAGTGAAGGATCAGCTGATGAGAGGAAATGCTCTTTTTTCCAAACAATGTGCAGTTTAGCTTGCAGAATGCACTGCCGCAGGAATCCTCCAGGCCAGGAACTTGGCAGGATATTAAATACATGCCTAAATAAATAAATGGCTAACTAATAATGACTTAAAAAATTGGTTTATATTCTTCCTTTTCAATGCTTAAAAAAATCCTGAGGAATAAATCTACCTGTGAGTAGATTATTTTAGAGCTGTTGTTTTGGAATTCATCACACATTGCCTCTGAAGCATTTGCTCACTATTAAGAGCAGGAGAGCGGACTGAACGAACGTCTGGTCCACCACAGTGCCTCCCTGTCCCCACTTATGTGCACACTAAAGAGCCTGACCCAGAGAACTAGGGACTGCCAGCTCTATTTGTATCCATAAACACACAACCAGAACACAGGAGAAAGAAAATCAGATCAAGACAACAGACCCTTCAAATGAGAAAGAAAATCATCTTTGATGATTTTTCAAAATTCTGATTGCCTGTAAAATAGCCCTAGTTCACATTCTAGAGAAAGCTGATGCAAAACACATTAGCAGTGACCTTTGTCTTCATATTTCTTTCAGTCACACTTGAATTTTTTTAGTTTAAAACTCAGGACAGATTTTGAAAAATCCAAGATTGTCACTTAACGTACCTACAGATTCATACGATTACCATCTGAGCTATAATATAAACTCATTAGGTCCTGCCCAGTAAGTCCAAAGTCGCTGCAGAACTACAGAACTCAAGCAGTTTACTCTTGATCAATTAGTATTTCTTTAATGCATCTTGCATTTCAATCAAGAGTGTAAAGCACATGCATATTAACCCACTATTAAGCCTTATTTGGATCTCTGTAAGAGCACACTGAAAGAAGCTGAGCCAAAAAATGCACACCCCAAAATGGAACGAGCATGCGCCTGTTTGTCTTCCAAACGCTGCTCTCTGCATAAGCAAGGCAACATTTGCAGACGCAGGTGACGCCCTCACTGCATGCCAGAAGAGGCTCAAGCGGTTGGAAGCAGAAGAGTTTATAGGCACTTTCTCTACAGAAAACTGAGCTACTCTCCACACATAAAGCTCCATATGGGGGACCCTATAGAAGCAGCACGCAGAGATCAGGGCAGCAGCCAAAATGAGTTCTATGGGTTCTTTAAAAGAACTGCAGCTACACATATTTTCACACTGATCTCTTTTCGGCTCTGTTGCTAGCATTTGTTTAAAGGATCAGGCTTTCTGTCAACTGAAGTAATGGCAAGTTTTTTCCTCCTGTTTTTAAACAGAGCAGATAATGTAAATTTCTCTGTGCTGCATCTGCCCACAGAGGCTGGTAGTGTGTTACATTTGATTATATTTATGTACAAAAGCATAACCTATTGCTGCTTATAACATAGTGCAGCCTGACAGGATGGTTCATGTTCTGCAAGCAGATTGAGTACTTTCCACCTAACTCAATCCTCTAGTTTAAATCGATTACAACCACGGCAACCAAACACAACTTCCACCCTTGACTTACTTTATGCTGTTAGTGATTGTAACATCCATGAAAGGAAGTGGCCTGGCAGGCCTGGAGACTTGAATGGTTTCATGTGCCACGAGGCAGAGAGTGTGAGCAAAGATAATGAAAGCTCCTCCGGCTGTAAACTCGGTGACACTGTATTTTAACAGAGAACAAAGTTCATAGACTGAGGATGCTCAGCACTGTGGCCTGATTTTCAGATGGGCTGAGCATTTGCCTGCAAAGTCTCCGTTGATCCACTTCAGGCACTCTTTTCTTTTCTTGCTAGTAACATTGCAGAAACAGCAGATGAAATGTCTGGTGCACTTCACACCACATTGATAAAAATTTTTGGCTGTAGCCCTGGACAAATTCAGAAGAGAGGTGTGCCAGGCTGCTGCGTAGGCTGCTGTTCGGTCACTAGTAGCACAAACTTAAATTGCTTTGTTAGTGTTGGGTTTTTTCCTAAATTGCTTTGACAGAGACTGGTCTGAATATTTCCAACAAGGATCTGAATCATCTTTTGGGAGACCTCAACAGTTTGCCAGCAAAGCACCAGAAGATTTCATTGCACAGACTGATGCAAATTTATTTGCATACAGTGTGTCACACATGTCGCATCCAGCCCAAGACAAGTAACAGGGAGACAAACACCCTCCTACTCTAATTGTAGAGTAATAGTAGCAATATAACCTTTTTGGTATTGCAACGTGCACCTTAGAGAAGACATCCCTTAAAAGAATGGGGCAGTGAACATAACTCCCTGAGTAGTCTACCCCAGAAAACCTGTACCCTCCCGTAATCTTCACAGAGGAGAGACAAGAGACATTAGAGGAAGAAGAGCTGCTGGAGGAAATACAGCCATTACCCTCACATGCACATGGGCTGCACTGATCCCAGGAGGAGAGCGAAGCGAGGGAAGTGGCTGGGTGCATTTTTTATTCGCTTTAAGAATCTGGGGCAGGGAAAAATGTTTTTTAACCAACAAGCAGTGTAGATTATGAAAGTATGACAAGTTAATTCCTCCTGTGGTTGTATATAGATACTTTGGCAGATTATAGAAAATGAACTAAGTCAGAACAAAGATGTTTGAAAACAGTATTTAAACTCTGCCTAAAATATTCTTAAACCTCCATTAATATATGCTGGGCAGAAACATAGTCCCTAAAGGCCGCCATTTTAATTAGAAATCTAACAGGAAATGCTGCTTGATGACAGGTATCAAGGCAAAAATCCCCAGAGCTGCAACCGGGGAGAAGGAAGAGACTTGCACAGCTCTTTCAGGAGTATAACTTAATATTAATAATCATAGTAATAATAGTTTGACTGGGATGTTGTACATTTGAGCAAAATACAAGGGTGTTATAAAAATGTGCTGCTGTCCCCTCTGTCACCAGCTGTGCCTCAGAGGTTGAAGCCTGGAGGCATGTCATCAGGCTGATAATGTAAAGGGGAGTCCCTCTTCTTATTCACAGCATACGGCTTTCCTGTCCTTGAAATGAATCTTCAAGTTTGACGCCCTTTCTTTGCAGCAAACCCATACCAACCAACCATCCAACAAGCAAAACATACTAGTAAGTGCTTTTCAAAGGTCACATCCTTCCACAGGTAGGTTTTTATCCTTTTCCTCTGAAAAGGAAGAGGCATACAATAACTACATCCCTGTCTGTCAGTGCTGGAACAGACCCAGACACCACCATGGCATTGCAAGATGCTCACACAAATGTTAACAAAGTCCTAATGAAACCTTTTCTTCTTGTTGCATGTGATCAAAAAGTATTTTACTGGTATTTCTTTCCAAAAAGCACATTGCATGATAGAATTATTTAAACAAAGCTACTTGCTTTGGCCCAATTTTTGCTATTTTCCTTCTGAAATGGCTTTGCTGCTACATCTATTCAACTTTTCCTTTTAATCCTGATGGGAATGGGACCTACCGCTCTCTCCTGATTCACTCCTCGCCTGGTCCGTGAGCCTGACTTCCTTCACACCAGTACACACAAAGAATAATTTCACCCAGTTCAGTTGAAACCGCAACTGAACAAGGTCAAACCACATCAGATGTGGAGCCCAGTTTCTCCAGAAAGCTCTCTTTGGCAGCAACCAGGATCAGTTAATTCAGAAAAAGGCATAAGAAACCTCACATCAGGCAGGGGGATGATAATCCACCTCCTTAGAAGACTTCACCTGAATGTGTAATAGTGAGAGATTGATTTAAACTTGGAAGCAGGAGTGTTTTTTAACCTTCCAAAGCTCTTGTCTGCCTTATAACTCTGGATATACTTATAGCTCACATAAACATCCAAACTGCCCTTCAATTATGTTGTCTGTGGAAGCAGCCCCGATGTCTGAATACATGCTGTCTGAAAGAATATTTCCTTGAATGCATTCGGAATTTGCTGCCTTTTCAATTTCATTGAGTGCTCCATACCTTTGCTGAATATGGCAGGAAAAAACATATACGGCCGTCATCTTTTTCGAGCTCACTTATTGCTTTACAGGCTTTTTCTTTTAATCTCTTCTACTTAAAGGAAAGAATTTCAAACTTTTCACTTATTCCAGGTTGTTCTCATTCATTCTCATCAGTTTTCTCTGAATTCACTTTACTCCTACAGTGTAGAAGTAGCCCAAGTAGCTAAAATCAGGATATTTTTATACTCAGTTATTCTATGATGGCCATTTAAATTATTTTTTAGTGCTTGTCTCCACTCTGTGCTCCTCCAATCCCAGTTCTGCTTTTTTATCCCCTCCAGCAGAGAACCAGACAGTAAGAAGCTATACAGAAGCAGCTTCTATAAAGAAGCTATACTATGAAATAGAAATGGAGTGGCTTTAAGCATTCATATTTACTCTGCTTGGTTTCTTGTTCAGTTTTAAAAGAAACCAAGTCCTTTGGGAATTCACTTCACAACCTGCTCATTTGACCTCTCCTGCCTTGCCCTCTAGAGTCTGCATCATTCTTCAACTTCTGCTGCCTTGTCTGATTTAATGACACCTCATTGCTGTCAAAGCCCCCAGTCCAGCAGCAGGAAAATTTGCCCCCATCAGTGTAAGAAGAAATGGGCAGAAGAAATGACGGTGGCAGCACTGAAAAATTACCAGGGGAAATGAAGTACATAAAAATGACAGCATTGATGATTCTTTACAGTCCCTTAGCAGCTCACTGCATGCTGCCGCAGCAGAGCCTCCCTTGTCAATACCTCTGAATATTTATTCAGAGGAATTAAGTCCAGGGTAGAATCTGCTTTACCTCTGTGACTGACTGGGCCTTATAAGAGCTATGTCTACACTGGCTATGTCTACAAAGGCTACAGACTATGTACACAGAGGCTTTATCTGCACTGGAAAGCAAGGATGGACTCCAAGCAAGCAACAGGTATGTGGAGCCAGCCTCGTGGCACACATTTTTCCATCCCTAGCAGTGGCTGTGGCTGTAGCACGGCTTCAAAGTATCAACAGCAAATTCAGGAGGGCTGAGCATCTCGGAATGTCTGCTCCTGGATGGTGTTCAGCTTCAGTCACGCTTGATCCCTCCAGAACACATGAATGAGAGCTGTGCAAAAGGGCAGAAAATACTCAGGCCCTCCACCTTGGAAGAAGTAAGGCTACGGTGTAGTCTGTGTCTGGATCTGGGCTTGTACAGATGCAGTGCAGACACTAGACAAGCTGGGACTCAAGAAGTGGTTCAGACCCACGCTGAAGTGACAACAGGAACCGAGAAAGGCTGACACTGTCTTTTCGTCCCCCAAAAAGAGTACTAATACAGTGGTAAAACTGCAACACAAGACTAGATATCTGCCCTAGAGAGCAAGCCATGCTGTAAGATGGGATGGAGAAGGGACCAGTGCAGTGCTTCAGTGGTTTGCATTTACTATAATGAGTGTCTTTTCCATGAGCACTCTTAACCTAAGGCAGAATTATTATTGTCAGTGGTGATTATAAATGAAGCTGGATCCCTGACCCCGTAAAGCTTTGGCAGAGCAAGAAATGTGAATAGGACACAAGCATGTCAGGCAGAGGATGTAGATACCAGGAGTAGCTGTAACATATGGGATCAGGCAAGGAGAACCAGAAGGGCAGTAGGGACGTTATTCCTAGATCAGACTAAAATACTAATTTCAGAAATTCAGTGCCTTTAGCACTAGGACTAAACTATTCTCTGTCTTAAATAACATTGTTAGCTTGTTTCTTTGAGTTTAACGTCCTTTCCCTTCCACAAAGTGAATAGGGAGCTAAGTTGCAAAGAAGAAGCTCTGCTAGAGCAACACGGGATAAGAAACTGTTGGGCTGTTTTGAAACCCAACTTTGGGCAAACTTGACCCCTTCTCAGACTGCTGTCATCTCAGCAGCCTGAGAAGGGTGGTGGGATGCCTCAAAAAGACAAGGTTAAACTGAGCATGGGATGAAGTAAATGCACAACACCAAACTTGACATCTTCAGATTTCAAAGCCTGAATGGGAGAACCCAGATATGTGCCTGCTCCATCAGTTTAGGGCTTAGCATGAATTCAGTACCATGGGATCTGATTTCCCTGTTCCATGTCCGATACAGTTGAAATCTTACAAAACGTAAGATTTTGCCTCCTTCCACTAAACTTACAAGAATATCTGTTGGGTTCACAGCACCATCATATTTCAGAATTTTGTGCACATGGTGGGCAGCTAGTAAGACATGGGAATTGCAGGGAAGTTTCTCTTCATGACCACCTACGACTGGTGACTTCCTCAAGAGAATTTGCTCTTAAGCATGCAGATGGGTGTGGGCACTCCAAAGAGCAGTAAACAAAATAATCTGAGGGATCAAATATTTCACATCTCCCAGTGGGAAGACTGAAAATGGAAGGAAGTCAGGAACAGATGTCTAATATCTCAGTTATTAGTTTGGATCTCCCTAAAACCCCAGGCACCTCAATCTCTGGAAGGATTAAACTGATGTCCAAATTTTTAACAAATGATTGGTATTTGAATTTGAGCTACGTAACTCTCCCTACCAGAGGGACGAGAAATTATCTGAACATCAGGATTCCATTACAGATCCCCTATCTCATCTGTAGACTAAATATCCTGGAGGATGCAAATAATTTTGACAAGACTAATGAGAAAGAATTTGGTAATTCTCTCTTCTTCAGACCTGCTGGATGTCAAGAGGGAGGTGAGGAGGAAAGTGTTGAGGATCATTAGGGATGGGGTGAAGGGCATGGAGTAGAATGTATTGGGATGCAATTAGAGAAACCCCTAAATTGAACACCAAGGGAAAATAGTGATTGTAAGGCTCTTTTAGCAGCATTACCTCGCTAATGGAAAGGTAGGAAGTCACATTATTTAGGGCATCAGAAATCAGGGCTGATACAGAGTACAGGAGGCTTCACACCCAAGGTGACCTGGCAAATCCTTATCATTGCAAAAGACATAAAGGAAAGACCAGCAATGACAGTCACGGACAGTCCAGGCCAACCACAAAGACAAGCGTCTGGCCAGTATGTCCCATCACCCTCCAGCAAGCCAGCCGGGCTTTGCTAAGTTGTCAGCCCCATACACACAAATATACACATGTATGCAAGATGAAAGGATGTCTCCACTATAACTGATGACCACAGATGACCTCCAGCTGCCACCACTCCAGGAATCAAGAAGAAGTCTCCCTGGTTAGCCTGTGAACTGGCTGACATTGCTCTCCTGTAATTACCAGCTGCAGGGAGCTTAGCCCTTCGCACCTGGCTTTGAGTCTTTCCAGAAGTAAGCAGAAAAGTGCACAGCTTGCTGTCCTGCTCCCAGGAGGCTCCGGACCAAGGACTCAGAGCACTCTGCTGCCCTTGCAGTCAAGCCTCCCAGCCAGCCACCTGGTCTGCCACATTTCCTAGGCTTTCAACACAGAGTCATGCACTAACCCCCCCTCACAGGGTTATGTCCCAGGCTCATTTCCCCACCGTCACCCCTCCTTGCTCCTAGCCCTTTCTCCCGCCACTTTTCTGATGCCAGTGCTGGCATCTGGAGTTGGCAGCTGCCTCCCATCCATCAGCACATCCCCTTTTCTGTGCCAGCTGTCAATTAAGCTGGTGCATCAGTGCAACCTTCCCACCTTTTCAGCTCCAAAAAGCAACCCTCAGTGCACTTAACCGCCAGCCTCAGAGGCAAGGAGTTGGTTGTTAGCTGTCAGACAGGGTAAGCTCTGGACCACCTGCAAACAAGTGATGGCAGCAAAAAGCCACTGCGTGGCGTGCTGATGCCCAGCTCTCATGCTGAGGAATTGCCTTATCTGGAACAAAATATGCTCTGTCCCTTTTAGCTTGGTCTTTCCACTTCAGTCTCAGCAGAAATATCCTCTGCCCTCTCTGCTGTTTGAAAGATCTCTTCACAGAATAGTTTCTCCCCGCTTCCAAAAGAGTACAGAAAGTTTTGGGGTGGTGTCCTACAGCTCACATCTCCCCCAGGAAGGAGGGAACACATGCAGGCAACTTTTCCTCCAAATGACCAGAAAGATTGCTAGCTAATCAAAACAGGCACTGCTTCACTCAAATGACTGATTGCAGCACTGGCTTTTCTCCCTTCTTTCACCCCCATTAGTTGATCAGGGTCAAACGCTGGGCTCTGAGGCTGCTTCCCTTCCGTCTGCTGCTGCTGGCCAGAAGCTGCAGAAGTAGGAAGGAAAGGCTGAAATGAGCAGCACATCCTGCAGTCGGCAATCGCTTAGGCTGGGGCAACATTTATCAGGCAAGGAAATGGCAGAGCAGTCCAATGCTTTCACCCTCAGGGGCTTGCCGTACTGCACTTGTAGCCCACAGTAGCAAGTTTGCTTGAATACAAAGAGCAGGGAAGATGAAGCAGTACGAGCCTCCACAGGGGCTATACAAATCTCACCAAGGCCCATGGGCATTCAGTGGGGGTATGATCCTGCTCATCCCCACTCCGTGGTGCTACTGACATCCAGACTAGAGCAAAGTTGGTAGAGATACATATACATTTTTCTGCAACGATGGTGAATCTTTAAAAGGAGGAGGGATGCCTCTCCCATGACTGTGCATGGCTGGTTTGGCGGATGCACTGCTGCAGACAGGCTGGAAGGGGTCCGGAGAGCTTCCTCTTTTCAGCAGCAGATGGAAAGCTGCTGCCAGCTGCTGCAGGTCCCCAGTCAGCACTCTGTGCAGCATGTCCCCATCTGAAGGCTGCAGATAAGGGGAGAGTGCTTTGCGATAAGGTTCCTTTTAAAGGAACCATCTCCTGTAGGAGCTTGTGGCATGCTGTGTTTCAGGAAGGGGGGAGGAGGGAAAGGATAAAGGCCAGAGGCACACGTTCCAGCCTGGCTCCAGATCTCATCATCTGCATTCCCAGTACTCACACCAAGCCAGGATGGAAACTGAAGGTTTTTTTCCATCTTCCTAAAGTGGGATGCGTTCTTCCTTCTCTGCTAGCTGCTAAAATGACCTTGAAGAGGGCAAGGAGAGGGGCAAAAAATCTGTATGTGAGAAGCATCATCATCATGTGCTTGTATCTCATCTCCAGCAACGTTATTGCCATGGGTAATGAGAGAAGCTCCAGGAAGGATTCCTCAAGTTCCACTGAAGCATAGCTGCACTCTACCCACATGCACTCATGGGATGCACTGTTTAAGGCAGCAAAGTAGGATGGAGCTGCAATCCGCTCACTGCTATATGCTGACCCCTCTCCCTCATGGTGGATATGAAAGAGATCTCTCCTTTTGCTTTCCATGCTGGAGAAGCCAATCTCTTCCCCCCTGGCAGCAGCAAAGACCAGCTCTCCACTCTCTGGCTCCACTCCCCTTCACAGCATACAAGACAATGCTGCACGATGAACATCTCAAAAAAAGTGACAAGGTATTGCTGCTTGACACATTTAAAATTTATCTGACAACAGCCCTTGAAGATCAAACAGACAATTCTGTGCCAGGACAGACTAGATGATGCAGCAGGCCTTCCCCATCTCTCATTTCTAACATCTCATTTTACAGAAGCCCTCTTCATTCTGCTTTTCTCCTGCCTTGCTGGCCTTCTTCCGTATTTCTTTCACATTCCAGAGTTGGACTGGGTCTGCCTTATGCTCAAGACAAGATACAAACATGTCTTTCAAGTCTGGAGGGAAGAGAGCTAAAGGGAAAAGTTCTTATCTGCCCTTCCTCATACCTACAAGCTTGAGGTGATTTATCAACTGCAGAAGGCAGTTGGTTGGATGTCTGCACATGCTGGTAGGGAGCAGACCTTTGAAGAAGTGCTCAGAGTGCAGAGGAGCAAGGCTCACCCACAGGCCAGGTGTGTATGGAGGTTGAAGAGCCTGCTGAAGAGAGCACAACCAACCTGAATCACACACTTTTTTTTTCCTCTCTCCACCTGTATGCAAATGACAGCCGTTTTTATCCTTTCTATGCATGAAAGAGTAGTGTGGAAATAGAGAGGAAGGTGATCACGGCACAAGCTCCCCATGACCCATCAGTGGCTCCACTTTGCACCTCCCATGGATGCTCTAGCACAAGGCAGGGATGGAGATATAGGGAGATACAGGGAGAGTGAAGAAGCGCTGGGCTCATGTGATACCCAAAGTTCATCAGTGCACTACAACACATTTACACAAACGCACCAGAAGAATATCTCCCTCCAGCTGCAGGGGATATTGCCAGCCACAGGGTGCTCTGGGAGGTGTGCAGTTGGCTAGGCTTTCTCTAGGTGGTCTCTTCAGATATCCCTGTGGCACGTAAGGGCACATAAGGGCCATGGTGAGGTTCTGCCAGCCAAACCATTTGTCAGGGCTGCTCCCAAGCTTTTCTGACCTCTGTGATGTGCCATAACAACTCTCCTGTGTAGCAGAGGCACAGTTCCTCTGACCAACCACTCACATTTTTCTGGGAAGATTTGTAAGTGTGGTGAATTTAGAGGGATGTTGCGTCCTTCTAGCACTGAAAGGGAGGAGCTTTCTCAGTGACATGGTCATGTTGACATGTCTTATCTCCCCTAGGTACACCCTGCTACTTGTAGAAACCAGTTAGAGCTGGGCCCAGTAAATAGTTTTGGATGCTGGTGATGAGAGGATGACTGGAAGTTATTTATCTGTTCAGAACCTTTCATTAGTGATCACTGCTGGGCCCTGACAGAAGTCTCTGGACTTTGGCTGCACCAAAGTTTGTATAATTAACTGCACAATTTCAGCTTAATTCTTTGTAGCACCAGAAAAATCAGGCACGTTGTTGGGATAAAGTGGAATTAGTGGATGTTTGGGTGATGCGTACCAGAGAGGAGTCTAATCAACCCTATTCTAGGGACAGCCTCTCCAAACTAGGCTGCACTGAGACACAGCAAATCAAGAGGAATTAACACCCGGCAGTTTGCTGGGTGAAAAATAAATATATATAAATGAAAAAAACCCCAAACACAGCTGCTGCGTCTTAACTGCTCTCCACCCCCTCCAGGGACTTGAGGAAGAGCAGGCCTGTCAGCTGCTTTAAGGGACATTATCCTCACAGTTTCTTCCCAGTGTTTACAAGGAAGCACTGCTGCTGCTTGTCTGATTGCTTGTCACCGCCAGCACAGAGAGAGGTTCTCTCAAAGTTCATCCTCCACGGGCTCCACCACGCGAGAGTGGAGCCAGACCTAAAGTGATCCTACGTGAGCGCAGACTCCCAGCTGCTCCCTGCTCCCTGGGGTACAGCTCTGTGCACACCCCAGCACCGGGCAGTGTCTTGCAGAGTGACATCTCATCCCTCAGCTCCCTGCCCACAGTGTTGCTGCTCTCTCCTCCACTAAATCACTTCTTTTCCAATTTGTCTCTAGCCATCTTCAGCTCCTGGCCCACATCTGACTCACTCCTTACCTCAAGATTTCCCCTCAGACCAGTCTCCTTCTACTCCAAATCCGTTTACACACTGCATAGACCATCATCCTTTCTTGATGATCCATCCTGGCTGGATCCAAACCTGAGAAACATACTCCCCAAATTTCCTCTTCTCTCCTAACCCTCAGGGATCAAAGAAACAGAGTAACCATGATACCACCCTCTTCTGTGCTCATCTACCTTGATGACCTCAAGTCAACAGATCAAGGGAGGATATTAGATACATCACAGAATACTGAAAGCCACATGAGACAGCAGGGTGTGCTAAGATAAAGATATGTACGTTCCACATGGGGTTTGGGCTCTGTTTCTAGAGAAGAGTAGGAACAATGTCCCCCAGCCCTGGAGTCAGGACCTGCCAAAGGGTACTTAGCAGAGAAGTATATGTTTATGTCATATCCCAGTGGGATTGCTCAGGGTCTATGTCAGAGCAGATCCCAGACCTAATGGTACTTCACAGACATGAATGAACTGCAGCTGTTTAAGATCTGTGAGGTGACTATATTATTATCTCAATTTTATGGAAAGGAACATTGTGGAACTACAGGCATGTGGCTTATCCTAAGCCCTGAAGGAAGCTAGAAGAATAATTCTGGTGTTTCTGTTTTCAGATCACATCTCTCACTTTCTTTTTCCAGCCGTCATGAAAGGCAGAATGTTTCCCATGATCAGGCCCTCCCTGATTTCTGGCTTCTCCCTCATAAATACTGGATGAGCAAATGGCAAAGATAAAATCACCAGCCGTTCATCAGGAAACTGCCTGCTACATGGCTCTACCAAGGTACGTAGGGCCACCATGGCCATTTTACATTGTCAGGGAAAATAGTTTTCTCTTTAGATTAAAAAGCCAAAGTCTACAGTCTTCATTCCCCTTTCCCTCTGTATATGCACACATATACCCTTGCACTCTGCCCTTGACCAAAGAGATCGTGTAGAGAACCACTGAGAGTGCGGCACGGTCCGGGCTACTCTGCAGCTGACCCAGCTCAGCGCCGCACAGCATGTGGCCGGCTGCCACCATCCGTCCCTCCGATGCTGCAGTGCATCCAACTGCTGAGTCACGCGCTGTGACCGGCTCAGGGAGCCTTGGGGAGGGCTTGGGCTGCTCTGCTCTTTGGGACCCTTGTGCCATCCATCCACCAGCAAAAGCTTGAAAAAAGGGGCCCCAATGAAATGTTCTTCTCAACTTCTAGGATAAAAAAACCCAGTCACAGGGCACTGATCAGAGGGAGGGGGAGAGGTATAACTCACATTTACCTGAAAGAATCAAAAAAGTAAAGCACTTTTACTTTCTTGAACATAAGATGGGTAAGGTGGCAGCACAGTAAGCCTGGGCTGAAGATTTTTGTTGTAAAGTTTTATCTTTAGTCTGCAAGGATTTTGCATGTGTCACTAGACTAAAATATTATATGTGGTGCAACCCACTCCAGGAAGTGTCAAGGGTAGGAGAGGAGGCATATGAATGAAAAGCAGGGCAATTACCCTACTCTCTTCAATTTTATGGTACACTCTTGTTGAGGAACTTCTGGACAGGCATTATCCAGCTCACAGCTCTCGCAGCTGCCATTCTGCAGGACTCCTTGCTTAGGAAGGGGAGAAGACACAAGGGAGGAATAGCTACCAAAATATCCCTGAGCATGTGGGAGTAGAGAAGGTGACAGACACTGGAAGAGCAGAGAACAGGAGACACGCATTCCTTGGAATGAAAAACTGGAGTGAAGATCTGCACTGTCAACAACACTTTAGAATTCTTCCCTGGTGAAGTGGTACTTGAACGAAATTAATAAGAAGGTTCTTGTACTGAAGTCATAGATGTACTTCCAAGTCCTTTTCCAAGAAGGAAATAAGGAAAATTTTGCCATGTATTGCAAAGAGATTTCAGAAACATTTTCCATTCTAATATGACTCTGGGAATGTGGAAATTGCCTCACCTTTTCCTCTAGTCCTTGGGGTATTTCTGCTTTATCAGAATTGGGAGAGGGAGGAGTTAAAGTAGAAGAGGAAGTTTAAAAATATGCATCCTTATGAGAGAAGCAAGAGTAAAATGTCATCTCTCAGCTCTGAAAAAGTTGCCACATTGATTTCTGCTTCATAAAAATGAGGTTAAGCTGAATGTATTAAACTGGCAAACTGGATAATTGCATGTCCTGAAACTGTCTTCGAAACAGCTCTTTTCACAGCGGTGCTCAGAAAATAACTTCATCAATAAGGCTCTTGCCCATTAAACCTTTGCACCTCTCTGTGCTTTTCTCAGGAGTGAAGTTTGTCCTTCCCGAGAAAGACTTCTTCCTCCTTTCACCTCAAACTAGTGGGGAAAGTAAGGCTGGTTTGCATTACATTAGCATATTTCTGGCAAGAAGAAAAGAAGGTGAAAAACAAACATGTTCTCGGGGCTGGGGCTTTCCAGCTCTGGTTGCTCACACACTGTGTGTTGCAGAGAGTCTTGCACTGTAGCCAGCAACTTTTTCTCTAGAGTGGAAGTGAGAATTGCTCAGAGCCAAAGCTTGGCCTCGGGTTTTGCTGCCCTGTGGAACAGCGTTCCCTCTTTCCCCAGCCAGACAGGCCAGGATCAGGCCCTTCCAGCCAGCCGAGCCCTCGTGCAGCCCCATCAGCAGGATGGGTCCTGACCTTTCTGCATGGCTGACATTGCCCTATCCCCCTTCGTCAGTGCACAGTACCTTTGAAAGGGAAGAGTTTGCCTTCGGCTATCTTGTTTGCATGGCAACGCATATGAATTCTTCAGCTTACAGTATTATCTAGCGGTGGTGCTGGAGCCTGAGGTCTGAACACTGCACTCCATCCTAGTGAGCTTTGTCTGAGAGAGGGATTCAAGCTTCTGCTCTGCCCGAGTTCTACAACACAACAGCACTTGCCACAGGGTGTTGTGTCTACAGACAGTGAGGTCTATTGACAATTGGGTGTTCTTACCCACCAGCCCTACCCACTTACTAGAATAAAATGGACTAGGTAGGTACTCACCACTACTGTGGACTCCTCGTGTGTCCACTGGTGCCCCAGAGTGCCCACTAGCTTCGAGGGGGCAGACAAGCAAAGCAAACCTGACAGAAGAAACCACGCACATATCTAAAGAGCTGTTCAGATACAGATTCTTTTCCAGAACCTAAACCCTTAATTATGCCAGTGAGTGGGAAATTTTTCTCTTCCTGCTAGCAGAGATTTGCTCTCTCTTTCACTCCAATTCCAGCAGGAGCAGGTGTTCAGGTCCCCATCTGGCACTTCCCCTTGCCCAGTGACCGGCTCAGAGCACATGATGATGCTCTGTGGGGAGATGAAGTAACTGACTTCAATCTCACTTGGCAAAAAGCAACTCCACTCTGCCATGCTCCTTCTTACACTCCAAAATCCCCTTTTCTTCCTCCCCCACTAACCAATTAGATTTTTTTTTTCTCTATGGTCCTATCTGGGCCAAGCTCCTGCTTCATTCACACAACTCAACTGATTTGGCACATTCCTTTCCAACTCTGTCTTGCTAAACACAAAAAGTGAGGTGAGGAAGTGCTGTTCTCTTCAGCTACCTTATTAAAGTTTTTCACTTGATATGAATGCAATCAATAGTGCCTTCCTGGAAGAAGCTTCAACGAGAGGAGCAATTAATTTGCTACCACTTGCCAAGGCTAATGTGCCTTAGACACACTGGCCTTAAAGTATAGGGTGAGTTTGGCAGAACACACTACCCATACTGCTAAAAGACAAAAAAAGATTTGGCATTGGATCAGCAACCCAAACGGTAACAGGAATCTCCCTCTGAATGGCTTCAAAAGCTGTATGGGCTGTCCCTAAAATCAGCACTATATGTATGTACATCACATACACAGCACATAATATACTGACACAAGGCTATGCAGAGCACTGTGCAGGCTGGTCAGGGCACACACGCAACCCAAGGTGCTCAATTGCAGCTCCAGAGAGGGTACAGCCCTTTCAGGTTGGCCTTCGCAGTGCTTTTTCTAAGGGGCACAGCCCTATTGAGGTGTGGATCTGTGTTCCCACACATCTAAAGGAACTGGGCCCTGCCCTTGCCGGTTCCTGAGCTCACAGGATCTTTCTGTGATTTAGAAGGCTCCCAGAAGTTTTCCTTACTCTTTGCAGTCAGAGTATAGGGTTGTCAAGACCCCTCTTCCTGTTACAAACATATTTGATGTAGGTCACAACACCTCATATGTCACCTATATGACAGCAACACAGCAGGCTGTGTCAGTACGCTGAGGGTCCAGGGTCCCTCCATCGCTGCAGCTGGAGCATGCCCCATCAATAAAGAGTGTAGCCTCCATAGTATTAAATCTTAGAAAATGACACTGATCACAGGAGGAATCCTCATGCCAGACTCCAGTACTCCTTTGAGGACCCTCTGTTATTGTAAAACAACAGCAATAAGAAAGCCTGCCAGAAACCCCCCTCCAAAAACAATGGCCTGAAGAAAAATGACAGGCAACTGGCAAGATATGGGCGTTGAGCTGCAGGCAGCTGGTGCTGGCAGAGAAATAGAGAGACGTGAGCTCCCCAGGAGAAAGGCAAACTTACCACAGTGTCCAGTGAAGGGACACGTAAGGAGTAGGCTAGGAGGAGTCTGAGAGAAGAGGAAAATGAAAGGCTGGAGCCGCAACCAGCTATCACAGTGATTAGAGATCATTGGGAGATCAGCCTATCTCTTTTGAAAATCTTTATAATTCCATCCCAGTGTAAAAGCCCAGACTGATGGCCCTCGTGACACAGCGAACCAGAGGCTGGGCACAGGCATGACTCCCTTATTAACACGCCTTATACCGTGGTCAGTGGGGACTTCACTTCAGATGTGTGGGGGAATTTAACCCTGTTGCTGCTGGTACAGGGAGCCTGAGGCTTACCAGGGTGAGTCCCCCAGATGATTTTGTCACACAGGTACCTGTCTGCTAAGAACAGATCAGAGAAAAAACATCCATGAGACAGCAAATGACTTGCTACAAGCTAGATCTGTACTACTGACCTAGAGACAAATGGCTCTGTGCCCTAATCCTAACCCCTCAAGCCATCTATTCCCCCTATCATACCATCCTGTTGACAGAAAACACATTAAGCACTGCCAGAAGGTGACTGTAAAAAAAATAAAAGGCTTTTTCCTTTCTATGGCAACCTCTGTAGCTGCGCAGCTATTCAAATATTTGCCTGGCTCCTTATAATTCATTATAACCCATTTTTTATTATATTCTCTTTGAAACTGTATACCCATTGCCCAGGTGGGAAGTTTAATTTGTATTATAGTAGTAGAACTTCCTGCTAAAGACAAACTCCACAAAAAAAAAAACATTTTTAGGTTTCTTTCTCCTGGAAGGTAGCATGGCACAGGGTAGGGGTGGATCACTAGCTGCCCACAGGCAAGTGAGGGAAAATGCAGTGTCTATCCAGGAATGGAGAACATCTGTTTCCTTCTGTTATCTGTCCTCCTTCCGCAAGGACATTGTGCTTCACACAACTGAAAACAGTTCGATGTAAAAGGCTGCGGTAAAATCCTGAACAACCTTCATCTAATATCATCTACATGGACTTGTGCAAAGCATTTGACACTGTCCCGCACGACATCCTTGTCTCTAAATTGGAGAGACATGGATTTGACGATGGACCACTCGGTGAACAAGGAATTGGCTGGATGGTCGCAC